>NC_056733.1:710197850-710299007 GCF_019279795.1 Protopterus annectens | reverse complement strand
GTGCTATATTTGACTGTCTAGGAAGGCACCTCCCTATAGATCTTCCTCTACTTCCATCTATTAATATTTTCACATTTATTTTCCTAATGAATAGATGCAAATCTACCAATATATCCCCTATAGCAATACTAGGATATAGAGCAAAACTTATACCTGTCATGAGTAATAGTACATAGTCTCCTTCAGTGAATAACTAGATGCCCCTGCAACTTGTTTCTTTTTAGACTGTTTGGAGTTCAGGGATGGTCTTGGTTTTCTTTTGACTTGAATTTTATAGGATATTTACTTGTAGTGGCATGAAATCTCGCCAAAATGTATTTGAGCCATTCCTGTGTTCTGCACACTAACATTATTACTGTCTGTGACAATATGACTATTGTACAACACAATACCCACAACTGAAACTGAGAGTAATACAACATTTTAGACTATGGCAGTGAGGGCATATGGATACCAGCACCTGGAATTTATGTATGGACACCTGAATCTGCAACTTGTGTATGAAAAGCAAAATTTGCCCCACTCTTGAGATACTGCTATGAAATGTACAGGTACTAACAATGTCTATTCAGCTACAAAATGTACTCAATTAACTCTCAGGAATCCATTGCATCTCAGTGCTGAACTTAATAACACTACTTTAGTTGCAGAAAAAGCATGGGATAGTAGGCAATGCACGTTACATCTGACCATACTTAAGATGAATTCTAAATAATTTCTGTAGTCTGTATACTGAACAGAAGTTCAACAAAATACCCTCAATGGAAACTGAAAATAATGCAAAATTTCAAACTATGGCAATGAAAGAAGGGTCTATATTATAACAGTGAACAATCAAAAGATCGAATGTTGTTATATCGACCCCAAAACATCGAAAACTAAACAAAACGAACTACCAGAACAGCGATTTTTTTTCCCAGTGGAAAAAAATTGCTGTTCCCAACAAATATACCTACTCCGAGATCACACTACTGTGCCGAAAAGGGCAAAGTGATGGAAGCAGCCAAGCAACTTCTTTCCCAGGGAAAGAATTCGCTTATATGCCGCTTCATCATTTTGCATTTTCAACAGTTGATGTTCGACCAATACGGTCTTCTGATAGGAACCCTGAAAGAATATGGACAACAGTGCCTGGAATTTATGTATAAATCCATTATACCTGGAAATTTCATTAGGAAAATTTCAGACAGTCCAATAGGGTATTATTCTGAAATGTGCAGCTACAACTGCTATTCTACCCTTACAGGTTTTAATGTTGTTCAGTACTGAAATTCATCCCTCCACGTTTGCTGCTTGGAAGCAAATATTATGGAGGCAAACACCTCTTACAGTGAGAACTAGTAGAATTCTTTGACAGAGAAGGAACTGAATATATGAAAATTTTGTGAAAGGGTAACCAAAGGTACGTGCACAAATTACATAATGAAGTTTTTGGGTTGGATCAACAATCAGAGGGGCTAAATGAGAACAACAATTCATTGACCCAGAAAGACCTTAGCGGAGAGGAGACTGTGTAGGCAGATCTAGCTCCAGGAAACAGAGAGGCAGAAGGCATGGATGGAACAACAATTCTTAGAAGCCCCATTTTCATGTAGTCTGAAGATTACTTATACAAGCAATTCTACTATTTTAATTATAATCACCTACAGGTCAATGGACTGCATGATAATTCATTTGTTAAAGGATTTCCCTTCAGTCCAACCGCACATTCAGACTTGGTTGACATACTAACTGAATTAAAATTATTTTCAAGGAAATGAAATATTAAGTTGTTTTTTTCAAGAACAGTTTCTGAGACCCATATTTGATTATAGGTTTAAAAGAAAAAAATGTCTTTAATTCCCCACTGCATTCAACAGTAAATTTGTTCAATACATTTTTCAAGGAGGACATTATGAGTCATCTTATGAGTAGACCAGGTAATAGATTCTAGAACATGTCCAAACAGGAAAAAGACTTATGAACAAACTATCTATGGATAACTAGATTAGACTAATGAAGCCTGATTAAGGGCAGGGGGATAATTATGATGGACACCTAGGACTATACATAAAATGTTGAATATATTAGCAGATGGAAACTTCTATAATATAGTGTCCAAAGATATGATATCAGTAGCATTGTAAGATCTTATAACTCAATGGTTGGAAGCATATCAGGTGTTGGTTATATTAATACTTAAATGCTGAAGTTCACATGGGCATTGGCAAAGCTTTCTGGAAAATACTGTTCATGGTTCTATTATGGGATCCATGCTGGAGAATGGACGGTACCATTAAGTATTCTTATTTATAATTCACTTTGGATGTGTTGGTTTCTTTTCCATGGACTATGAATATTTATATATATATATATATATATATATATATATATATATATATATATATATATAAATAAATGGTGCTGGTGAATCATAAGCTAGTGTTATGAACAAAAACACAGTAACACAAATATTCACCAAATGTTAACAATTCAGAATGTTATCCTTTCCTGACCAACCAGCTGTAATCCAAGTACCTTCTCCACAAACACAAGGACTATAAGAAAGGGTCCACCCAGTTGTCATAAATATATTTTACCTCAAAATAACCCATAAATATGTCGACATATAATGGGGCAAAAGGCCTTGCCTTTGCAGTCCCTTTCAATTACAAAAACAGTCATTGTTAAAATAACAAACAATTCTTTACCATTAGTTAAGTTAGTTGAATAATAAAATCATTGAACTCAAAAGGAAATAAATTTGTCAAGTCCAAACAATATTTCAAAGCCTGTTAACCGGTTTACCTTCATAATGTCAATCACATATAATCAACCAGCCACCTCACCGAACCGTTTCCGCGAAACTAGAAATGCGAAATCTTTCAAATATCGAAAAAACTTTGAATTTTGACATTTCCGACCATGCCACACCTCCACACCGGTGCTAACATGGGTCAAAAAGGGGGTGAGATTTTTGTCGTTTGGAAATTTGGTGTTCAACATTTTGAAGAGTCTCAGTTCAGTATTCGCGGAAGCGGGGTTGAACATAACATGATCGGCATTATGAAGGTAAACCTGTTAACCACCATCATATGTGATGCAGTTATATATGGAATGAACATCCTTCGTTACCGTGTACCATGGCCATTCAATGTGTATGTCAGACATCAACACAAAAAACTCTGTGATGTTCTAAGTATGGCCAGTAACATATTGCTAGAAAGGTTTTAAACAAACCTCTAAGAATGCAGATAAAGGTTCATTTAATGGCCCGTTGCCTGAAATAATAGGTTGAGCGGGAGGGGGTATCCCTCCCTTAGGTAAAGTATGCATACATACAAAATCAAAGATGCTAGGTCCTTAATTAATTCTGAGCATACAACTTCAGAAATAATACCCTGCTCATCCCAGTTGTTTTAAAAAATTCAATTATCTATTTTAAATTTCAAAGTATTGTCCATTGATAACCAGCAAAACAATGGTATCCCTAAGTTGTCTAAGATCCTCATTATTATAGGTAGCTATTTCCCATACCACTTTAACTCCACTCTTTTTGGCAGAAGTAATCAAAATGTTAGGATCCTTTTTAGGTATCTTATTATCATTTGCTGTGAACTGGATAAATTCTGAAAATTAGGCTTACAGATACCAGGTTACAAATGCAGGCCTCTAAGTACCATTCTCTCAAAATGCTTCACGACTGTATGTTGTAGTGGATGAAAACCACCACTTAATTTTAAATGAAATAACATCAGTATCAATCAAATCCTTATCAACATCCTTGCCATGGAACCAAATGTTCATATTCAAAACCTGACAAAAATCCCTAACATCATGATGGGTTCATAATTTCATAGGAAAGTACAAGGCAATACGTCGGCAGACCCTTTCAAGCTGTGGAAAAAAAAAAACTATTCAAAAGTTCCCTCTAGCCTCAAGAAGGGTAAGACAAGCTAGACCAGGAGAAAATATAAGGCTGATCATACAATTATCTAGGTTTACACTAAAGGTGGCAAGGGTACCACTCTGTCTGACAAGTAATGAAAGTTTATTCCAGAGGTGAGGAACATCTTAGGATATGAATCTATCACTCAACATATCTTATTTATCTGTTGATGAAGGTTTAGTTCCTTTAACTGAGTATTTAAGGTGCTATTAAATCTGCAAAGGAACAGGAAGTTAAAGAAGGTTAGATCTTTCATGGCATGAAAGGCTAGACATAGATCTCCACTGAGGACTCTGCAAAAGACTGACTACAGAGAAAGGGCTGCCAGTCTCTCCTGATAACTAAGATTTTTGAGGCCACTAATCTTTTTAGTTATGAGTCTCTGAGGCTTCTCAAGTTGTGTGATATGTTTAGACAAATACATGCTAAAACGTACATAATATTCAGAAATAGGTATGTTAAATATGACTAACACTCTGAGTAATAATCTAACATCTTGAAACTTCAAACATTTAGTAAGTATACAATTTCAGCACAAGAGAAAACCTTATTTGATAAATTAGTAACACAATTGCTGATATCAGAACAATCAAAATTCACAACATTTGAAGGGCAGACTAAAATCCCTTCATTACATCTGTACTTGGACCTATGTTTATGTCAACCTCTCCTGACACAATTTTAACAAATGGTCAATAGCAGAACCATGTTCAATACTACTGTCTATAGTTTGAACAGCAGCATTTCATTTCACTCTCTGCAGAACATCTCTGTGGCCAGAAACAGATTCTAAATTTCCTTCAATCAATGAAGAATTCCTGCTGTGTTGTAAAATCAAAAAGGGATGAGACTTTATTTCTCAAAATAGGTGTTATATGGTTTTGCAACACAGTCTGTCTAGTAGTACTGTTTTGCACTTGGGCATTTGACTTGGATGCATGTCAAAGGTGTTTTTTCCAGCAAATGCAAAGAAACTGAAACTGGTTCACCAAAATTGCCATCAGCAAACATTGAAACATTTATTTATTTTTTTGCAAAGGTCAAACCCCTTGAAACTATATATACCAACTCCAAGGTCGCACAACACTGGAGAAAAAGGTGATCTCCACTTTTGATGAAAGTGGTTTCTGTGAACTAATTTTGGTTTCTTTGCATTCACTAAAATCACCTTCAGTGAAGTGACATGCTACGATTTCATTGCACCTCAACAATGAATTGACTGTACCTCTTTAATTCTTCAAATCATGGCATTATATCAATATCTGATTTCAATTACAAATAATTTTCCCTTGTGAAATATATAGGTTTTTGCTTCTAATATAATGAGAACTCACTATAAAAATATTCTAAGCTATTGTTTATTTTTGCACACTCAGTAGAAATTCAGCACAACCAGTGTGGAAATCCCAAATAATGCAGAATGTCAGACTGTGATGGTGAAGGTACACAAACATGGTGTGGAATATGTGTATAAAAACTACATCTTTGTGCCCCTTATTCTTCTCATTATGAATCTTTCAGGCATAACAGCAACCTGACAGCTATAAAATGTACCCTGAACTTTTATTCTGTGGATAGGATTTTTTAGTATAGCTTGATATTAAATTTAACATCACCATTTCCTTTTAGGCAAGTTAAAACTGAAAAAAAATCCAGGTGAAAAATACAGTATTTCCCTTCTTGTGTAATGATATCACAGTAAAGAAATGCTCTTGCCAATTACTGTATTTTGCATCCTGAGCAAATAAATGTTCAACACAACATCCTTAATGGAAATTAAGAATAATGCAATACATCAAATCATGACAGTGAAGATATGTGAACAATTGCATCTAAGCCCAGTGTATAAATAGTGATACCTGTGTTACTCTTTGAGATTTCATTACAAAACATTGAGGCAGTAGCAAGTGAGATGAGCATGTAAGATTTCTATCCTGTCTCCAGGAATTTCTGTGCAGCTCAAAACTGAATTTCAAACCACTTCTTTAGCTGCTTAAATGCAATACATTTTGTCATGGTATGTTACAACCGAATGATACATATTTTCCTGGTGAAATCTAAATGATTTGAACTTCTGACAAGATGAAAATCTTATGAGGAAGTATTATGGACAACAGTATATGTGCAGGAGAGGAGAAGGTGATAGGTATTTTAGTAAAGGTGTTGATCAATATGGGTGCATGTAACTTTAAGAAGCTATTGAAGGGTTTGCACAAGTGTATAAATGCTGAACACATGGGAGCCTGACTGACATTTTGTAGTAAGCTGTTGAGATGTAAGCATGTATGTCTATAAGGTCTGTCTGTTAACCAGTTTGTTTATATTTTATGATGCTGCTGTTCATCCTGATGTGTTTTTATGTAATAAAGCATCTAAACAAACTACACCACCTGTTTGTCATCTAAGTTAAAGATGGATGAGCAACATGGTGTCAGAAGAATTATGGCAAAACAACTTTTTGCCAGAAAGACTTCCAGTTTCTTCAATTTGAGTCCGAGAGTCATCAGGTCAGTATTGGAGGACTATATAGGAGTGGATCATCTCTACTGCATGTATAATTTGCAAAACAGATCAGAAATGAATTTCAAATGTTAAAACTTGCTCAAATAATTTCTTACAAAATATGAAACGAAGCATACTAAACACCCTAAACAATATTGAAATAAACTAAAATGTCTGATATTGAAAAAAAATTTTAATTATTACAGAAAATGTTTGATATAAAGTCTGAATTGCATAAAACAAATAAAATAAGAGGGAACAACCACATTTTTCACTAAGCACGTATTTTTCATATTAATTAAAGATATCTGAGTTATCAGAAGAGTATGAAGTGTTTGCATGTTTGTGCAGTATTACAGTAAAGTTATTTTGCAAGATGCAACCATTTTAGAACATATTTAGCAAAGTACAGTATTTTGAAGAGTTTATTGTGCATTTAAATGTTATTACAAGCTGTCACAGCATTTTGTTTTTACATAGTTACAAGGACCATATTTTCAGTGTGTTTGTGCATACTTTGTTGGCATGGCAGACAGATTAAGAAAACCAGTGCACTTGTGTTTGACAATAATGTTGCAAAGAATTGGAGAGTGTTTGCGCAAGAGTATGACATTTTTATATAGGCTGCATTTTCTGATAAAGATGACTGTACAAAGACATTTATTCTGCTTAAGTTAGCTGGGTCAGAAGCCATAGAAAGGGAATGTTCATTTGTGTATGTACCGCCTATCTTTGCAGAATAGGGGGAAAACCATCATATTGTTGTACCGGCTGAGTCAAGGGAGGACCTTGAGTGCTTAAAACATAAATTTAGAGAAATGTGTAACCCCCAGACAAATGTTACAATGGAAAGGCATTTATTTTATACGAGGGATCAAAAGCCTGGTGAAACTTTTGCAGCATATATAACTGATTTGAGGAATAAAGCTAAAATGTGCAGATTTGGTGATTTAAGGGATAAGTTGATAAAAGACAGACTTGTATGTGATATTAAAGATGATGCTGTGAGAAAGATTTTGCTTCATGACAGTGATTTAACTTTGAATAAGGCCATTGAGATTTGTCAGATATATGCGCTCACAGAAAAGCACACAAATATGCTTACAAGTGAGAGATGCATGCTTTGAGTAACTTCTAGAGCTCATGTTGATAGTATGCAGCATGTGGTTAAAAGAAACAGGCCCAAGCACATGGCAGCAACGGTAGCCCCTGCAGCACTCATTAGTAAACCCCAGAGCTTCCCAGCAAGTTCCAGGGTTTGCACAGTCTCTGTGAAGCATAACAGTGAGTCAGCAAACTCAATGCATGGGCCCCAACCTACTTTCATTGCCAACTATTGTAAATGTGGTGGAAGTCATGAATCTAAAAGGGAAAAATGTTTAGCTTTTGGTCAGCAATGGCACAAATGCAACAAATGGAATCATTTCAAGAGGTTTTGTAAATTAAAGGGCATACATTATTTTATTAAAGGGGAACATTTCAAGAAATGAGTTGATCAATTAGAAAGCCATGATCCTACTTTTTATGTTGATGGCATGTCAGTGTTTCATGAAACAATCAATGCAGTAGATGTATGGGCAAAGAATGAAGTATTTTGCATTGTTTGGATAAATGGAAAACCCACAGAACTGAAAGCTGACACAGGTTCCAAGTGCATGTTATGTCAGCATAAACATTTTCTAGAGTGTATAATGGTGAAAGGCTTAATTTGGCAAAGTGTGCAAACCTTGTTGCTTATGGTGGTAAAGAAATTCAGACTGAAGGCTCTGTATGCTGGGAGAAATTATGACTTGTTATTTTATGTGGGCAAGAGATATGCCCAGTCATTATTAGGGCTCAGAGACAGTTTGAAAATGGGACTGCTTTCATTTAATAAGGAAGTCCATCAAGTTAGCTTGGAAGACCACTACTCTAATTTTGCATAACATATTTTTTCTACCTATGCTGATCTTTTTGAAGACAAACTAGGCAAGCTTCCAGTTGTGTACTCCATGAAGTTAGACCCAGTTGTCAGCCCAATTATCAGGCCAGCCCAGAAGGTTCCAATAGCTATGCAGGACAGAGTCAAGGCCGAGCTAGATAAAATGCTGCAAGAAGGTGTGATTTTTCCAGTAGATGAACCAACTGAGTGGCTATCTTCCATGGTCCTAGCTCATAAGAAAAGCTCAGATGACATCAGAATATGTACTGAGCCACAAGATTGAACAAAGCACCAAAAATACCTCATCATCCAATGCACACAGTCAAAGACGTTGCAGCTCTGATTCCAAATGCCACTGTTTTTTCTGTTTTAGATGCAAAGAGTTAATTTTGGCAAATTCAGCTTGACAAGAAATCCTTATTGCTAACTACTTTCAGTACTCTGTTTGGAAGGTACAGATTTTTGAGAATGCCATTTGGGATAAATTCTGCAAGTGAAGTCTTTCAAAGTGCAATGGAGCAATTTTTTTCTGGGTATCCTTGTGCTTTATAGTAGATGATATTCTAGTAGGATGTAATGGTGAAGATGAGCATGACAAAAACCTCAGAAAAGTTCTGCAAAGAGCACGTCAACTCACAGAAATGTAAATTCAGGCTACAAGAAGTTACTTATGTTGGTCATTTAGTTACCAGTTTAGGCCTAAGACCCGACCCTTCTAAGCAAACAGACATTCTTCAGATGTCAGCCAGACAATGTTCAAGCCCTGCAATGTTTTCTTGGCATGGTTAACTATCTAAGCAAGTTCATTCCAGACTTGAGCCAACTTTCAGCACCGCTCAGAGAGCTAACATGTAAAGATGTATCCTGGTCTTGGTTAGAACTCCACCAAAGAGCATTTGATGTCTTGAAACAGAGAATTTCCAGTTCACCAACTCTCACATACTATGATGTCCAAAAACCAGTCACTCTTTCATGTGATGCTTTGAGATTTGGTCTAGGTGCAGTCATTCTACAAGTGGGTCAACCTGTTGCCTATGCATCGAGAACTCTTACCCAAACTGAAATACAGTATGCTCAGACAGGGAAAGACCTTTTGGCAATTGTGTTTGCATTTTCAAAGTTCCATGATTGTGTGTATGTAGACCTATCCAGATCAAAACAGACCACCAACCTCTAGTCACTATTTTGAGAAAGCCTATGCATACAGCTCCAGCCAGATTGTAACATATGATGTTGAGATTGCAAAAGTATAATTTCACTCCTGTCTACAAGAAAGGCAAATTTCTTTATCTTGCAGATGCATTATCCAGATCGCCCAGAAACACCACTGAACAGCATGAAAATGAACAACTTGATTTTGAAGTCGTGGAAGTGAGAAATGTTTCTTCCACACATTTTGATGAGCTGAAAGATCACACAGCCACAGATCCAGTTTTACACCGGCTCAACCACTTTATCAATCAAGGGTGGCCATCAAAGCAATCTAGTTTACCTCAAGAAGCGCAGCCTTATTTTCTATACAGAGATGAGATTTTGTCTGACAATGGTATCATTATGAAAGGTCTGAAAATAATTGTTCCAAAGTTCTTGCAACAAGACTACATTACTATCTTGCATCGTGGTCACCCAGGAGCAGACTCTACCAAAAGAAGGGTAAGAGAACTAGTATTTTGGCCTTCTATGTTACAAGACATTGAGAGAGTACTTTTATCTTGTTCTGTTGTAATAGTACAAAGCCACATCAACAGAAAGAACCATTTCAGCTAAACCACATTCCTGAACTGCCTTGGTTGACAGTAGCCATCGACATTTTTGAGTGGAATGGTCAACGTTATTTGGTGTTAGTAGACCCTTATTCAAACTGGTTCGAGATTGACCTACTTCCTATTCTAGAATCCAATACTAAGATGGTGTCATTTTGCAGTCCATGGTAGTCCACACAAAGTTATTTCTGAAAATGGCACACAGTTTACAAGCTAACAGTTCAAAAGATTTGCCAAAGAGTGGGACTTTACTCATGCCATAAGTATCTGCAGTCAAATGGCTTGGCAGAACATGCAGTTCAAGGTACAAAACAGTTACTAGAGAAGTCAAAACAAGACAATAGTGATGTTTTCCTAAATCTCTTGAATCTCAGAAATATTTCTCGTGACAAACATCTTGGATCACCTGCCCCGAGATTTCTGTCGAGACAAACCAGAACCATGTTACCAATCAATAGTCAATTGCTGGCTCCATGTGTCAAGAACAACAGGTCAGTGAGAACCAGTCTGTTGAAAAAGCAGTCCTACTATGATAAGTCCAGCAAACCGCTCAATCCATTTTGAGAAGGAGAAGTGGTAAGGATGCAAATATCCAAAGATTATGATCGGATTGGAGTCATGAAGAATATTTGCTCAGAGCCAAGACTGTACATTGTGAAATCATAAGGAGAAGAGTTTAGGCAGAATCGGAAACATTGATGCAGGTGTCTGAGCCTATACCACAGCACATAGCCTGTGAGAAAAACTCTATCTCAGAGTGTGTTACCCAGTGTTCCAGTATCAAAGGAAGTTCCAGAGAATATTCCCATTCCTGTGATGAATCCAGAAGTTCCTTATATGAGCTGTTCACCGAAGACTGTTCCTGTTACTAAACCCAGTCCAGATTTTTATATTACCATATCTGGTCATATCTCCGGACCATGTTATAGATACAAGGCAACTTGGACATGAACATTGTGTTTGTTTCTAATGTCTATAGTAATGCTGTCTAACTTCAATGTTATTTTCAGCTAAGGGAAATCTTTTTAAGAGGAAGGATGTAGATCAATGTGTGTGTATGTACCTTTAAGAAGCTATCTAAGAGCTTGCACAAGTGTATAAATACTGAGCACGTGCGAGCACGAATGCCATTTTGTAGTAAGCTGTTAAGATGTAAGCATGTATGAATGTAAGGTCTGTCTATTAATCAGTTTGTTTATATTTTATGATGCTGCTATCCATCCTGATGTATTTCTAGGTAATAAAGCATCTAAACAAACTACCTTGCCTGCTCATCATCTGTGTTAGAGAGGGACGAGCGACAAAAGGGAAAGCACATATGGGAGCTGAAGACAATGAAGCAAGATCTACATGAAGAGTGTCAATTAGTATGTGGATGGTAGAAAGGAGAGAATATTTTTTACAGTGTTTTATGGCCCTAATGAAGATAGGAGGCAGGTGATAGTAGAATCTATGCAAAGGAAAAAGCCTATGACAGAAGTGTAGGACAGAGTAATTATGGTGGGAGATTTCAATGTGGTGTTGAATCTGAGCCAGAATAAATTGGTAGGGAAGAATTTCACAGACTTTCAAGAAGTTCAAGAAGCTTTAAGACTTGGAATGGACAAGTTAGACTTAGCCAGCAATTCACTTTTTCAATTGATGAGAAGAGGCAGGTGAATAGGTTAGACAGGTGCTTAGCAGATATGATATTGGCAGGGGACTTAAATGAGGCCATAGAAGTGACAGAGAGGGGATTGTCAAACCATAGTCTCATCATTCTGAAGTGGGAGTGGGAAGTAGGGATTGAAAGGCAATGGAGATAATTACAGGGTCTTCACACCTTATAGAAGGTGTGAACAGTTTACTGCTCATTACAATGTATATAGAACTTATAGTGTAAGGTGTGAACAGTTTGTCATTCATTACAGTCTGTACACAACTTATAGGTGTAGACAGTTTAAAGTGCACTGCAGTATCTGCACAGCTTATTGTGTAAAATGCACATGGTTTATATTGTAGTGCAGTGTGTGCACTGCATGTAGTGTAAAGTGCACACAAATTATGCTACAGTGTGGCATATATGCATGATTTACAGTGTACTCTGGCATACATGCATGGTTTAGAGTGTAATGTGGCATATATGCATGGTGTACAATGTAAAATGCAGGTTTTTTTATATTGTAGTAGAGCTGTGCACAGTTTATAATGTAAAGTATACATGGTTTACATTATGTGCAGTCTGTTCACAGCATATAGTGTAACGTGCACATTGTTTATATTATAGTGCTATGTGTTCACAGCTTACCATGTAATATGCACATGGTTTATACCGTAGTGCAATATGTCCTTGGTTTATAGTATAAAATGCACATGGTTGATATTATAGTGCATTGTGCGTATGGCTTACAGTGTAAAATGCACATGGTTTATATTATAGTGCAGTGTGGGCATGGCTTATAGTGTAAAGTGAACATGGTTTACATTATAGTGCAGTGTGTTCACAGCTTACAGTGTAATGTGCACATTGTTTATACTATAGAGTAGTGCTAGCATGGCTTATAGTGTAAAGTGCACATGGTTTGTATTATAGTGCAGTGTAGTTATAGCTTACACTGTAATATTCACATGGTTTATACTGTGGAGCAGTATGTGCATGGCTTATAACATAATATGCACATGGTTTATTCTATAGTACACTGTGTTTACAGCTTATTGTCAAAGTGCACATGGTTTATACTGTAGTGCAGTGTGTGCATGGCTTACAGTGTAAAGTGCACATGGTTTATACTGTAGTGCAGTGTGTGCATGGCTTACAGTGTAAAGTGCACATGGTTTATATGTACAGAGCAGTGTGTGCATGGCTTACAGTGTAAAGTGCACATGGTTTATACTGTAGTGCAGTCTATGTTTGGCTTATAATGTAAAGTGCACACAATTTATACGTACAGAGCAGTGTGTGCACAACTTATAGAGTAAGGTAGCCTGTCCATAGTGATAGTGTAGATTGATGTATACACAGCTTATAGTGGGATGTGTCTCCACATTTTATGGTGAAGGGTGGAGTACATACAGCTCATAGTGTAATGCAGTAGCTATACAGTTAATAATGTAATG
Source organism: Protopterus annectens (assembly GCF_019279795.1). Classification (NCBI taxonomy): domain Eukaryota; kingdom Metazoa; phylum Chordata; order Ceratodontiformes; family Protopteridae; genus Protopterus; species Protopterus annectens. Next base: position 710,285,797 of record NC_056733.1, on the reverse strand, counting down.
TTGATAAGACACAACTTATAGCTTCAGTTCTGTACTCACATCTTACAGTTTAGTACAATGTGTATGGGAGGAAGTCCTTCAACATTTCACAGGAAGTGAAACTTGTCCCTTACATCCCCTTTACAAATACAATCAATTCCAAGCTTCTGCAGCTTAGCAAAAAGGTCACATTGATCTCAGCAAAATGACTATTTGGCAGTTTGTCTATATGCAATTAATCTTCAAAATAATAATACATTGCATTCCTCTCTAGCCAAGAACAATAATTAAATCAGTAAAGGTATTTGTTTCGAGTCTGCTTTACTTTTCATTCTGTTTGAAAGAAGGTTTATTATATTAAACAAGTCAACGCTACACGGACTTGCCTTATTTTGTTTTAATAGTTTCTGTGATTCTTCGTTCTGCAGTAAAGGTAGATACGTTTCTTTTTCATCAATGCAGTTTTGCCACACTCAGCTAACTACAATTTAAATAGGAGTACATGCAAATCCTCCTTTTTGTAGTAGAAGATCCACTTACCAGCTGTGACTGCATTGCACATATTGTGCAAAAGTTTCTGCTCACTGGTAGAGTAATTCCCCACTCTCTTAGCTCATAATCTATCACTCAGTGCCTAGCCCACCCCACACAGTATATTTGTCTTTCTCTTTGGTGATGGATACATTAAAGCACATTGATTCTAGACTGCCTGAACAAGAAGACCTTGCAAAAGTTGCATTTTATAACTTTTTCCAATGTTTGGTGACCTTGAAGTTGCTTAAAATAAAAGGGATATGAGAACCTACACCTGTATGTGGGGTTCTCCCCTCACAGAAAATGACATTTCTAAACATTAATTTCAGAAAGCTTTTACTTTTCCAAAATAGTGGACTTTGCTGTACAACTCTTCAACAAACCAAATCATATTCTTCTGTACTGACTAGTACCAGCTAGAGAACTCTCTAGGGAAATAGTAGGAACAGTAGAAGAGACAGGTATACATATGTATTAAATAAGAGAGAGATAAAGCTTTAAATATAGTGGTGATAAGCTGAGTAAGAAGAAAAGGTATATAAGTGGACTGTGCAGTGGATGGTGCAGTGGTGCAGTAGTTTGTATTGTCACCTCACAACAAGAGGTTCTCTGGTCCAATTCTTGGTAGGGTGTCTTCTGTGCGGAGTCTGTATGTCCTCCCTGCATTTGTGTGGATTTTCTCTGGGTACTCCAGTTTCCTCTCACATTACAAAGATATGCATCTGGTCTAGGCTTGAAATGATCTCCGGGTCAATAGCCTAGTAACCTCCTATGATCCTATGATCCTATGAGTGTTTCTCCCTGGGCCTTTGCTGAAAATTCGCTCATTCCAGGTTGGACTTCCTTGGCAAACAAATGTTAATAAATAAATAATAATAAGTGATAAGGAATTTAATAACAGTTGTAATTACAAAGTCAATTTCAGAGTAGATGCATTTCATGAAAGGTACATTAATGAGAAATTGTATTTTATACAGCATGTTTAAATTAAATGGGAACAAGTGCAGGTCCAGTTTCCATCCAAGTATATATTTGCTTATTTAAGAATTAATTTATGATCAGGTTCATGGTAAAGTTCTATTTGAATTATATTCTATATTTAAAGAAAAGCTGAGTAGGGTGAGTCACTAAAATGGCTGGGATTTCTGAAATAGTACTACATTTTGTTTTGACACTTAACTGGTATTATGGGATCTTAAATTTGGAAAAAAATCTATCAGTGACACATATTTATTTATGTATGTATGTATTTATTTATTTATTTATTTATTTCAGTTTGATGACTGGGGAAGTCCACTGGGCCAAGAAGAGCCCGTTTTCAGAGGAGGCCCAGGGAGAAAAGCTCCATTTAACAATAACAAACATGCATATCAAGCATAGTATATAACATGTGTTGAGATTACAGTTAACAAAAGAAGATATAAACATTTGCATACAGAGTAGCTGTAGTGACAGTGGAAATTCATTCTGTAATCAGACTAGATCTTAATAAAACATTTACAGAAATATGATTTTTTGTATTTACAAAAGAAGATAGGATGCAGAAAAAACATTAATCATACATATCAGGTAGAGGATGCACTGTATGGTGACGATAGGATGCAGAAAAAACATTAATCATACATATCAGGTAGAGGATGCACTGTATGGTGATGGTACAGTTAAGTAAATAAGAAGAGATGTTTTTGGTTACAGAGTGGCTGTGGTGACAGGAAGCTGTTATCCATGAATGAATAATTCAACCATTCAGAGTATTCTTTAAAGAATCCATTTACAGACATAAGAATTATAATATTACATAAGATATAAACATAAATCTCAGAAGTAATGAAAATGGGGGTAGAAAAGCAGTCAAACAGTGATAAGCAGAATTGAGGAGTTATATGTAAGTATTGAAAAGGAGAGACTGTAATTGTTGGGGAAAAGAAAAGATGAAAGAGGAGGGGATCATGTAGGGTAAGAGCAGGGGCGTATCCATTTAGATGACAGGTAGGAGTGTATGACGCATTTGAAGTTGGTGTGGTTTGGAGTGTTTTGAAGGGAGGGGGGAGTGAGTTCCATAATTTAGCTAGGGAGTATGATAGCCTAAGGTGGCCAAGGGGCTGGGAAGGTTTGTGGATTCGGAGGAGGTTTTGGTTTTCTGATCAGAGTGAGCGGTTTGGAATATAGGAGGTTAAGGTGGTAGACAGAGTGGGACAGCTGCATGGCTTGAAGATAAACTTATGGGCTGTGGTGAGTTTGAGAAGAAGTCTGTGTGTCAGACTCCGTGTCAGAGATATGTGTCTGCTTTATAGGTGGTATTGCAAACACTGTTTAATTGAAAAGTCCATTAGGTATTACAATGTCCTAGAAAGTCTTTTTTCAGATACACACAGTGATTAGTTCTGTTAGTCTGGTTTGCAACAGATTTGGCCATGTTATTATAAAATTGTTCAACCTTGTTAAGTTTAGCATTTTGAATGTTGCTAAACACCCCTAGAACAATCCTACCAGCATATTCTACCCTCTCCATACCAGTACCACTCCATCCCTCTATCTCTATACCTCTGTACCACTATCTAGAATATCCCTTTTTCCACTAGTTAGAACCTTCCTTCTTCCATAATGTCTCTTATTACTACTATACTTCTCCTCTCTCTGTCTATTTTTCTGTCTCCTCCCTAAATCTAACTTCACTGGACACAATGTACCCACCTCCCAAACTTTCATTCAGAACATCTACACAAACCTAATCTTTCACCAGCTACTCAGAGATATCCTCCAGCCTGTCTGAAATAAACATAGTTCTATGCAGCAAATTAAAAATCCTTCCTCTGCAAAATAAGACCTGCTACTACTCACCCTTGAATTACTCATACAGATCAAAAGAAAGCAGTTACCCCTTATTTACCCACATAAATATTCTAACTTACCCCAGTGTGGCGATATCCACCCCAACCCAGGACCCACTTCCTTGTCTTTCAACCCCACCAATTCCTACAAATGTCTAACTATCACAACTCTCAACCTTCAAAGTATTCGAAACACAGTCTCAGAATTCCATGCCTGGATATCCTACAATGAACCAGATAGACTTTCTGCTACCAAAACCTGGCTGAAACCCTATGTAAAAGACTTTGAATTCCTCCCCCAGACTATGCATCTTTAAGAGCAGATAGACCCCATAAAAAAGGAAAAGGTGTGGCACTGCTCTTTCCAAATACCTTTACTAACTTCATTCCAAAATTTTCAACCACCGAAATTATAATATCATTCCTAAAAATAAACTGTAAAAATCTTTGCATTATAGTCCTATACATCCCCCAGGTAATAACATTCCTCTGTTAGAAGAAATTCTGGCCTGGACATCAAATAGTATAAAAAAATGAAACAATTATCCTGGGGGATGTAAACTCTAATGGCTACATCTCTCCCACTGCTCCCCTTCATCCAACGTTAATCAATTTAACTTTACTCAGCTTATTGGAGTTATTGGAGGTTCCATCCTTAATTGGATTCTGGTCTCTGACCTCAGCAAAATCTCATCCACAGGCACACTAGCCAACACTATGAGTGACCATCTGTTTTTGATAGCAACCTTGAATTTTTGTGGGTGATTAATATTCCTGAAAAGTCAGACAAGCAAGCTGAGGAGATGTCTATGTGAGTAGTTTCTTTGATATACTGAGTAACGCAAAACAGATTAATAGTATGATGCTTGGATATGTGTTCTATAATAGGATGTCTGGTTCAGTCTACATTTACATCACATTATACAATTATATCTTGTGTTATCTGTTTAAGTCTATCCAAAAGACGATGCTGATATATAGTTGAGTGGCATCAAGGAAATGCATACTGTAATAATATGCATGGATTTATATTTACCTACTTTCAGGATGATTATAATTAATTCTACCATATCAAATGTTGGTATTTGCATAAGATGTTTATGTATGGTAAGAAGGTTATTGAATAACATTGTAAATCTACTTGTTCTTTTGGTTAAATAGTCATTTCTTATAATATTGTAACCTGGGAGAATCGATTCATCCTTCTTTACAAGTGTCACAGTAGTTATGTCACACTTGTTTATATTAATTTAATGATGCAGGTCTGTGGTTTTCCTTTAAATACTCCATACTTCTTGCATTAATGTGAAATACTTTTAATCCAGAGTAATAATCTTCATGTACAGGAGTAATTATCAAAGAAGATTAGATTATGATTGGGTTATATGTCTCCTCTCAGAAGCAAACATTGTAGAAAATGTTGTTCAACTGGCATTTGGCAGTATTTCTCTGGAAACTTGTGTTCCCTTTAAATGTTACATTTAATTACTTTGAGATGAGAAAACATTGTTTTGTGTCAGGATAAAAACCTGAATTCAACACAGTATGAGGGTGCAAATTTTACTTTTAGATTAGTTGAATACTTTAAGGTATGTGAACAATGTCATACATTCTTAGAAAGTGGGTAATGAACTGCAAGTGCAAGAATTGCTGAAAATGGAAGTAGAACAGTTTTAAAGTTGAATTAAATGAGGTTTGGTAATAAACCAATTTGTCCAGGGAAAACTTCAGTGGGGGGTCAGATAAATATATATTAATGGGAGTTAAGAGGGTAAGTGGGAGGTAAGAGTTAAAATGGGAATGAGGATTGATTGGGAGGAAATGAGGTAAGGATAGGGAGGGGCTTAAGGGGCTTATGCAAGAGTAATTGGATAATGAGTCATGTTTTGGCATGAACTTGTTACCTGCCCTCCCTTTGTCTGTAATAGTGGGGACTGTGGTTATTTTATCAGTCTGTGTAAGGCGGAGAAGAGATGCAGGCTTGCCCTCTTCTGTTCCCCCTTTGGTGATGGATGTTCATTTCAATGAGTTGGAAAAGGAAAGGAAGCAGTTGGACACTGCATGGTAAATAAAATAAGTGAGCGGCGGTAAGGGCGCTTCTTATTCGGTTGGATGTGTAATTCAATAAATGGTAAATGAAGTGAATGGTGGGACGCTGCTTCATAAGTAAAGTAAGTGAGTGGTGCAGTATGGATGCTGCTTACTAGGTCAGGATGAGTGAGGTCACACTGTCCTGATTAACATTATCTGGATGCTTATGCTGTGCTTAAATCAACTATACTATGTTTCAGTTGTAATTAATAAATGTTGGTTAACAAGTTATGTTTATGGAAGTTTAATAAAGGTTGTCAAATGTCATTCAGTGTGATGTGTTTATTGAAGGGGACTGGGACAATTTCCTTTTACTCAGATTAAATTACAGTAGTTTAGTAGACACTTGTAATAAAATGTGGGCTATTGTATTAATGTAATGAAATTAAGCAAAGCTAGTATGCAAGTTAATGGGAATGCAGGGTAATAACATGATACTGGATGAGATGAGAATTAGAATTCTGGGGAGTATGGGAACAGTAACACTGTCATTCATTTAGGGTACGTACAAAACAGTAACCCTGATGATATTTTAAATAGGCTTAGCAAGTGACTATATGAAACAGTGTATTCAGGACATCTGTCCTATAGCAGCAATAAAGACAAAGGGTCACTCCTTGCCCAGTGAATACAGCAGGTCTCCTAAGATGAGTTAAATTGGTTGATTCAAATGGACCACACAATCTACTGAAAAGAAACAGGGAAAGATGTAGCAGTTCATGGTTTAAATATAGATGAGAAATACATGAGACAGAACAATGTACAACAAATTATACTGTCTTATCCACAAAGATACAATACAAGATAAGCTACTCTTAAATGTAGTGTGGTTTGTTTATGTATAACGTAAGTAAATACTTTCTTATGCATAGAAATAGGTCATTCAATCTAACAACACACGTCACTGTAGGTTTACTACAAAACTTTGAAATCTGACTGATATTATTCACTGGAATCAAGCGTTGAACTGTGCATATGGAATATATGTGTCATCTAATCAAAACTACCATAAGCAGGAAAAAGAGGAATTTGATCAATTATAACATAAGATTCTTGAAAGCAAAAAAAGAAAAAAACGTCAGTTACAAACCCCATTGAAGAGTCAGTGATTGCAAGCAAATAGCACTAGCAGTGCTTTATTCAGGGAGAATCTAGCACACAGCAGCACCTTGTGTCACTCAGTACTGTACTAGTTGAGGAAGTAGTACCTACCAGCACATGGTTTCAGTTAATAATTTATTCAGTGAGGTTCTAGCACACACCAGCACTTCATTTCACTCAATAGCATACAAAAATGGAGCTAAGACCTTCCAGCAAATGTCATCAGTTTGAACCACAGTCATTGCAGATCTAGCACATACCAGCACAATACATACTCCAAGTACCTTACATGGTGGAGATATAGCACATATCTCCACATGGCATCAATTAGTACATCAGTCAGCGAAAATCTAGCACATAGCAGATTATGGCATCACTAAGTATCTTAATCAGTGAAGATTCAGCACATACCAGATTATGGCATAGCATAGTTCTTTAGTCAGTGAGGATCTAGTACATACCAGAGTAAAGCATAATGTACTTCTAGTCAATGAGGATCTAGTGCATACCAGATTATGGCATCCCTTCATACCTTAGTCAGTGAGGATCTAGTACATACCAGATTATGGCATCACTAAGTATTTTAGTTATTAAAAATGTAGCACATATCAGATTATGGCATCCCTTAGTACCTTAGTCGGTGAGGATTTAGCTCATATCAGATTAAAGCAACACTTAGAGTCATCATCAGAGAGGATCTAGAACATACAACATTATGGCATCACTTAATACCTTAGTTATTAAGGATCTAGCACATACCAAATTATGGGATCACTTAGTACAGTGGCCAATGAGTCACTAGCATATCATTTTATGGCATTGTTTAATACCTTAGACAGTGGGGATCTAGCACATACCAGATTATGGCATCACTCAATACCTTAGTCAGTGAGGCTCTAGCACATGCCAGATTATGGCATCTGTTAGTACTATAGTCAGTCAGGATCTAATACATACCAGATTACAGCATCACTTAATATTTTAGTTACTAAGGATCTAGCACATGCCAGATTATGACATCCCTTAATACTTTAATCAGTGAGGATAAACCACACATCAAATTATGGCAATACTTAGTATCATAGTCAGAGAGGATCTATTACATATCAGATTATGGCATCACTTAGTATCTTAGTTATTAAGGTTCTAGCACATACCAGATTATTGCATCCCTTAGTACCATAGTCAGTGAAGGTATAACACACATCAGATTATGGCAACACTTAGTACATTAGCCAGTGAGGCACTAGCATTTCATTTTATGGCATCACTTAATACCTTAGACAGTGCGGATCTAGCACATACCAGATTATGAAAACTGTTAGTATCATAATCAGAGAGGATCATCCACATACCAGATTATGGCATCACTTAGTATCTTAATTATTAAGGACCTATCACATTCCAGATTATGGCATCACTTACTACATTAGTCAGTGAGGATCTAGCACATACCAGATTATGGCATTCCTTAGTACCTTAGTCAGTGAGGATCTAGCACATATCAGATTATGGCATCACTCAGTATTTTAGTTAGTAAGGATCTAGCACATACCATATTATGACATCACTCAGTACCTTAGTCAGTGAGGATCTAGCACATGCCAGATTATGGCATCTGTTAGTATCATAGTCAGTCAGGATCTAGTACATGCCAGATTATGTCATCTGTTAGTATCATAGTTAGTCAGGATCTAGTGCATACCAGATTATACTATCACTTAGTACCATAGTCAGTGAGGATCTACCACATACTAGATTATCATAGGATCATATGAAGTTACTAGGCTATTGGCCCTGAGGCCCTTACAAGCCTAGCCAAGAATTTAGCCCATGTTCCAACAAGTCAGCACCCTATGCCATGGTCCAGCAGGGGCATAGTTGGAATCCCAAGGGTTTATTTTATGTTCCCCATCCAGTTATCCAGGTTGCACTTAAAAAGGCGTAATGAGGCACTCTGATTTACATGGAGAGGGAGTCTGTTCCACAAAAGGGGGAGTCTCTGGGACACAAATATGTCTAGCCAACAAGTCTGATTGATGTCACAGACCAGGTTGTGGTCTCGCGTTCAGGTTACTTGAGTGGATCTTGACTTGTGGATATGCAGCAGTGCCATTAGGGTGGGGTCTGAGATTGCTGTGTATGCCAGACAGAGGTCACCTCTGAGGGGTCTGTAGGATACTGAGTAGAGGGCAGGGCTTTAGCCTATCTGTGTAGGGTAGATGTCTGAGGCCATGGATTCTATGGGTGAGGAATCTCTGTGGTCTCTCCAGCTGCTGTATGTGCTTTGTGAGGTACATGCCAAAAGGGGCATTGTATTCAATAATCGGTCTTATAAGGGAAGAATACAGGGATGTTATGACCACCTTGTCCCTGGATGAGATACCCTTACTAATGTGGTGGGCCATGTGGGTCTATATCAGAACATTGAAGTATTAAAACTTCGAATGTTCTGATATCGAACACTATTCAGTGAATGCAAAGAATAGCAAAGCTGCAGAACAGCGAATTCTTTCCTCGGGAAAGAATTTAGTTGTCCGTTTCTGTGGCTTCGCTATTCTTAGCACTGTGGTGGAAAGTTACGGGTCGGGTTCAGGTAAGCGTGCGATTTTTGTACGTTAGGGTTAGGGGCGGGTTAAGTAAGTTAGGGTTAGGGCATGGGTTAGGCATGTGTGCGATAGTGACAGACTTTAGGGTTAGGGGCGGTTTAAGTGAGTCAGGGTTAGGGCGCGGGTTGAGTGTGCGATATTGATGGACTTTAGGGTTAGGGTTTGGGTTAAGGTAAGTGGGTAGATAGTAGTGTATGTTTAGTTTTGTGTAGGGTTAGATGTAGAAATTTAAGTGTATGTGTGTGGTGGCTGTTTGTTTGATGTGCTTGTGTTGTGTGTATGTGTTTTGGAGCAGCAAATTTTTTCCATGGGAAAAAATGTGCTGCTCTGAATGTTAGATATTTTCATGTGTTGATGTTTTGGGGCCGATGAAATAGCGTTCGCTATTTTCATCTTTCGATAGCGTGATATAAATGCAGGCCATGTAGAAAGCTTTCTGCACAATGGGGGCAATATGGTGATCAAAAGTCAGTTTGCTGTCAACCTGAGTTTCCAAGTCCCTCACGACTGATTGCATGCTTAGTGCCTTATTATCAATGTGATAATTTGTGGGGACATCATTCTCCTCAAAAGGGATGATGATGCATATTTTGGCATTCAGTTTGAGGCTATGTTTCTGCCACCAGTCATTTGTTTGGGTGAGACCCTCTTGGAGGATGTTCACATCACTAGGGGAATTGATGACAGAGCCTAGCTTACATTCATCTGCAAACTTGGTCAGCCATAGCCCACTAGATTTGGCCTGCACTTCTGAGAAGTATATCCCAAACAGCAGAGGCCCCAAGACTGATCCCTGGGGTACACTGCTTGTTACAGGTCTACTACTTGAGGTGGCTTTTCCTATTTTGACTAGGTGGGTTCTATCAGTAAGCCAGTTTGCTACCCATCTGGTAACATATGGATTGATGCCTAGCTGAGGGAGTTTATCTATTATATCTGAGTGGGGAATAGTATCAAAGGACTTGGCTAGGTCAAGGCAGGTGGTGTGCACCATCTACTCCTCATCTATGGCCATGGTGACTTGTCTCAAAGTAGTTGACTAAATTTAACAGGTATGACGTCCCCTTGACAAAACCAAACTGTGTCAGATCAAGTTTCTGGAGGTTGCCAGTGTCCTTGTTAATGAGGTCCATGATAATCTGCTCCATGGCCTTGCAGATCAGGCTAGTTAGGCTGATGGGTCTATAATTTCCTGGATCGGTGGATGCTCTACCTTTGTGCAAAGGGATGACAGTAGTTGCCCTCCACTCGGCTGGGATGAAGCTGGTACTCAGGCTTTGGTTGAATAGGGTGCCTAATGGTGCTGCATGTTCCTGCCTGAGTTCATGTAGGATGCAACCTGGGAAGTTATCGGGTCTCATGGAGGCTGTATTTTTTTGCCTTTGAGAGGGCATTGATGACTTGCTGCCTAGAGAAAAGGGGAGGGGGGCAGGTACTGGGGATGTCCTGTTTTACTGATGGGGGACAGAGGAGTGAAGTTTTCACTGAACCTGTCTGCCAGCAGGTTGGCTATATCTACAGGTTTTGTGTATGTTGTATTCTTGACCACCAGTTCTGAGCACATCTGGGTGTTTCCCTTGAGAATGCAGACATATGTGAAGAAAGCCTTATGATTGTCTTTAGTAGATGTGTCCAGTTTGGGCGTGAAGTTTGCTTTGGAGAATTTCACTAGTGCTCTTATTTGCTTATTCATGCTAACGAGAGACTGCTTCCAATTAGACACCTGCTCCTTCTTGGTCCCGAACAGCAATTTTTTCCTTTTATTATAGAGTTTATTTATTGTAGATGTTCACCAGACAGGTTTACTCTTCCTTAAGGAGGATGATTTTGTCCTGTCTGGTATTCCTGATTCCATGCAGCTATATAAATGCTTATATAGTACTTTGGTGTAAGTTTGGACATATGTGCGGTTTCTGTGGAGGGGAAGGGGGCTGTGAAACTATTTATACCTTCCCTCAGGAGGTTGTAATCAGCATTGGAGAAGATTTTTTTGTTTGACCCTATCTGGGGGGGGGGGGGGTCGGGATAGATGGTTACTTCAAAAGTGACTGCTTTGTGGTCGGATCTTACCAGGGATGATGACACTGTAGGAATGCTGCAGTGGTTACTCATGTTGGTTAATACCAACTCCAAGATATTTTCACCTTTTGTGGGGGTGTCAACCAACTGGTCCAATGCATTTGTATTGACAAAATCAAGGAATATGTGGGCATTTGTGTTTTGGCATGAGTATTTCTTCCAATCTTTGGTTGGATATTTAAAGTCACCCAGGATCAGGGTAAAGGGTTGAATCTCGATAGATTCAAAGAGGTCCAGATAGATGGAGTGGGCATCTTGAGTCAGATTTGGAGGCCTGTAGCTACCTATGATTTGACTAGGGGTCTTGTCAGTTGTTAACTGCACCTGGAGTATTTCCTGTTTGAGCAGCCTACAGGTGTGTATATGTTTTATATATATTGCAACTCCACCCCCTTTTGTTTTGCTGCCCACGGCTTGGGGTCTGAGTGAATGAAAGGATGACTAACATGGTATGGCTGGGGTGCTCTCCACAGCTTTGAACCAGGTTTCTGTGACTGCACAAATGTCAGCTTCTTCTAGGGTTAAGAATGCTTGCAATGAGTACAGTTTCATGTTTAGACTCCTAGCGTTTAGCAGCATGACCTGAATGTGTTGTGTAGGTGTGGGTGGTGTTTGAGGTGTGGTGTTCATGTTGCCAACCTTCTCAGTACCAGATATAATGGTGTGTGGGGGAGAGAGTGATGACACTTGGTGCTTGATGTATTTGCATCTCTCACAAATTGTGTTCCTAGGTGGCAGTAGTAGAGGGTTGTCTGTGTACATGAGGCAGTTGCTACACTGTCTCAGGATGACCATATTGACCAGACTGGTAGGAGAAAATGTAGGAAATTGTCCATCCATATTTGTCAGAAACTGAAAGAGCTAAGAGGGTAAAGGGAGGAAGGTCTATGAGTAGTACTACTAGATGATAACACAAGTGCTACTAAGGGAAAACTTGTAGCTGGAATACCTCAAAAAGGGTTAAAAACCATGCAGCTGAAGCTCTGGATGCCACAGACCTGTAGCTAGACTATGCTACTCAATTTTAAGGTTAAGAACTCAGTAAGAAAAAGCTCACAATGAAGCACAGATTAATCAGTTATAGTCAAAAGAATATAACTCGCAGTATGAAAAAATACAGTTAAACGGCAACAAAATGCAGCAAAATGCAGTTAACAGTAATGAATTGCAGTAGATAGTAATGAAATATAGTTAATCAGTAGATTCATTTGAAACAGTGTCTCACAAATCACAACAGTAACAGACAGCACAAATAAAGCAGCAATTCAGTAGAATACTGTACTCAGTTTAGTGAGGCTACCAACAAGCAGTAATAAATATGGCGAATTAAATGCAGTTGAACTCCTGAGCACAAGCAGCAAAATGAAGTAGAAAGTGGTACAGATTCTTTTACTAGAAAATGAAGAGACAGAAGATAATGAGATAATTCAAGGTTCAGAAACTAAAGGGGTGGGCCTTTACCAAGTTCTCACTACAAACAGTAGAATGAGTTGATGTAATATGACTGGGGGGAGTGTCTAGTATCAACTTTATACAAGAGGTGGGCAACTCAAAGCCGCCAAGACTTAAGACCACCACAACAGCTAGGTGGGTGGGTGGGACAAAAAAAAACAGTTGCACGGTAAAACAGAAGTGCAGAAAAAGTTGAAAATAAGCACTTATCTTTTTCCAATATCAGAGCAGAGTGCTGCAGCTTTGAACAGCTTGAGCAAATAACTACAGATGGTTTAAAACACTGGCTATTGAAGGCAGAGAAACAGAAACCAGCCCAATTATCCAATCAAAAATAGTGTTGTAGCAATGCTTTTAGCTAAATACCTTAGGCTGTAAGGCTCTAGCACATTCCAGATTATGGCATTACTTAGTATGTTCAAAAGTGAGGATCTACCACATACCCAATTATGACACCTCTTAGTACCTTAGTCAGTGCAGATATAACACATCTTAGTATCACATTCCAAATTATGGCATCACTTAGTATCTTGCTCAGTGGGGATCTAGCCCTTACCAAATTATGGAGTGACTTATTTCCTTATTTGGTGAGCATCTAGCACCTCCCAAAACATGACAACACAGTATATTTTTCACATTGAAGATCTAACATATCCCACAACACAATGCTTTCCTTAGTGATCACTTAACAAAGGGCAGCCCGTGGCATTGCTTGGTACTAAACTCAGTGGAAATCTAGCAAATGCCAACACCAGCATCACTCTGTAATTTACTTGGTGAGGAACTAAAAATTTCTCAGGGCCTTAGTCTATGATGATCTAACAACAATAGCACACATTTAAGCACCTAGCAGCATATGACATCACAAATAACTTAGCCACTGATGTTATAGCAAATATAGGATGTGGGCTCCTTATCAAAAGACATAAAGTTAAATTATTGAAGGTGATAGCACTGGAAATGTCCCTCGCTCCCCTCATCCACTCATGTTTTAATGCTAATATCTATGTAAGATAGCACAGCTGCATTTTGTACTCTACAGTCGCACAGCCAAATATTTACAACATATACTTAAAGGTATGTAGAGAGCACAGCTTCCAATATGAGAGGAGTCACACCATTCATTTCCATGTGGCTAAGTTAATATTTCATATTTGCATTCCTATGGATATTCAGCATTATTACATGATTCTGAAATTTAGGGTTTTTTAACTTTTAGGATTTCTGTGCCACTCTTCTGATATTCAGCTATTTAAGGCTTAGTCTTGTGATAAGAAGTGCAGGTGACATAATGTAGTTACAAAGTAAGTATCTAGAACATACTAGCATGACTCATCTGACTCACTGAGGATCCAGCACATATCACATGGTATTCCTTAGTACCTTATTCACTGATGATCTAGCATGTGCCACAATATGGCATCACTCGATAATTTGCAGATTAAGGATCTATCATATAAAAGCACATGGCATCTTTTAGTGCCTTACCCACAGAGGATCTAACTTATACCAACACCTGACATTACTAGCTATCTTATTCTATGAAGATCTAGCTTACACCAGAGCATGGCATCACTGAGTATGTTAGTGATGATCAAGCATGAAGCATGACATCACTGAGTATGTCAGTGATGATCAGGCATGTACTACTAGCACATAGCACCTGTCATCACCTTACCAATTTAAATAAAAGACATGCAAACTCATAGTACTACTCAGTACCTTACTCAGTGAAGATCCAGCATATACCAGCACGAGGTATAGTACTTAACTTACCCATATAGTACTTAACTTATCCATGTGAATTAAACACATGCAAACTCACAGTAATACTTAGTACCTTACTCACTGAAGAACCAGCACATAACAGCATGAGATATAGGACTTAACTTACCCATATAGTACTTAATTTACCCATGTGAAGTAAACACATGCAAACATCACTAACATACTCACTGAAGATCTGACACATACCAGCATGAGGTATAGTACTTAACTTACCCATATAGTACTTAACTTACCCATGTAAATTAAACACATGCAAACTCACAGTAATATTTAGTACCTTACTAACTGAAGATTCAGTGCATACCAGCTTGAGGTATGGTACTTAACTTACCCATAAAGTACTTAACTTACCCATGTAAATTAAACACATGCAAACTTGCAGTAATACTTAGTACCTTACTCACTGAAGATCCAGCGCATACCAGCATGATGTATGATACTTAACTCATTGCACATGGCATCGCATAGTAAGGATCCAGCATATACTAGTACATGGCATCCCTTATCTTCATACTCATGACAATCTACCACATGTAAGCTTAAAAATACTTAGTACTTAACTCATTAAACATCCATCACAATCACATAGTAACACATGGCACAGTACTTAACTCATTGAATATCCATCACATACAAACACATGGCACAGTACTTAACACATTGAATATCCATCACATACTGATACATGGCACAGTACTTAACTCACTGAATATCCATCATATACTGACACATGGCACAGTACTTAACTCACTGAATATCCATCACATACTGACACATGGCACAGTACTTAACTCATTGAATATCCATCACATACTGGCACACGGCACAGTACTTAACTCATTGAATATCCATCACATACTAACACATGGCACAGTACTTAACTCATTGAATATCCATCACATACTGACACATGGCATGGTACTTAACACATTAAATATCCACACATACTAACACATGGCACAGTACTTAAGTCATTGAACATCCATCACATACTGACACATGGCACAGTACTTAAGTCATTGAACATCATTCACATACTAACACATGACACAGCACATAACTCATTGAATATCCATCACATACTAACACATGGCATAGTACTTAACTCACTGAATATCCATCACACATACTGACACATAGGTTCATAGGTTCATAGGTTGATACTAGGCTATCGGCCCTAGGGCCTATACAAGCCTAGCCATAACAATTCCCTGGATATTTCTTCCTACAATATTTACTTCTCTGGACCCCTGTCTAGCAGGGTGACTGACATGATCCCCGGGGTGAATTTCCTATCTCCCATCCAATTATCAAGGTTCCTTTTGAAGATGGCCAAGGAGGCGCTCTGCTTGACATGTATAGGCAATCTATTCCAGAGTATGGGGAGTCTCTGGGTCAGGAACCTATCCCTCCAGCATGTTTTGTTCATTGTGATGACAAGGTTTAGATCCCTGGAGCGTGTGGCTCTGAGGGATTGGGATTTCTGTTAAGTGGAGCATGTCCAACAGCTCAGGGTTTGACATGGCCTTGTATGTTAAGCAGAGATCCCCTCTGAGTAGACGATATGCCACAGAGTATAGCTAGAGTTTTTTTAGACGGTCAGCATATGGCATCTGCTTTAGGCCTGTGATTTTTTTAGTGAGGTATTTCTGTGGCCTTTCCAGCTGTTGCAGATGTCTTGTGAGGTACATACCAAATGGGGCATTATACTCTATAATGGGTCTAATGAGGGATGAGTACAGTGGAACAATGACCTCCTTTTTTCTGGATGAAAAGCCCTTAGTGATGAGGTGTGCCACATAGAAGGATTTCCTGACTGTTGTGGCGATGTGGTTATCGAACGTGAGACCACTGTCCAGCTGTGTCCCTAAGTCTCTCATCACACTTTTGATGTTTAGTGTACTGCTGCTTATGTGGTAATTCATGGGTACATGATTTTTTCCAAAAGGGATAACTATACATTTCTTGGCATTAAGCTTGAGCCCATGACTCTGGCACCAGGCATCTGTTTCTGTAAGGCCCTTTTGTAGAATATCGACATCATTTGGGGATTCAGTAATGGCTCCCAGTTTGCAGCCATCTGCAAACTTTTTTAGCCAGAGTCCCTTAGTGTTGGCCTGTACTTCAGAGAAGTAGATGCCAAACAAGAGTTGTCCCAGGACTAAACCCTGAGGTACTCCACTTGTCACTTGTCTGGAGCTGGATTTAGAGTTGGCTACTTTTACAGTCTGGGTTCTGTCAGTAAGCCAGTTGGCAACCCATTGAGTGACGTAGGGATTTATGCCCAGCTTAGAAAGTTTATCTATAATTCCAGTGTGGGGGATGGTGTCAAAGCCCTTGGCAAGGTCCAGATAGGCTGTGTGGACTGCCTTACCATCGTCCACAGCTCTGGACACTGATTCGAAGAAGTCAATCAGGTTCAGGAGACAAGATCGGCCCTTCACGAACCCAAAGTGGGTGGGGTCTACTGTTTGAAGGTTGCCAATGTCTTTGTTTATAAGTTCCATGATAATGCATTCCATGCCCTTGCAGATCAGGCTTTTCAAACTGATGGGATGGTAGTTCCCGGAATCCAAGGTGGATCCCCCCTTGTGGAGTGGGATAACTGTAGCTGTGCGCGACTCAGTGAACACGAAGCCTGAGATGAGGCTATGATTAAACATGACACTTAGGTGAGGTGCCAGTTCATTTTGTAGTTCATGTAGTACACAGCCTGGGATGTCATCTGGTCCCATGGATGCTGTATTCTTAGCTTTTGAGAGTGCGGTTTCTACCTGTGTGGTTGTGATTACCGGAATTTGGCAATCTTTTGGTATTGAGATGGGCCTTTTAGGGGGTGAGAGGAGGGGTGAAGTTGGCACTAAATTGATCTGCCAGGATATTGACAATATCCTTGGGATCAGTATATTTAATGCCATTCTGTTGTAGCTCAGAGCAGATTTGAGCATTGCCATTTAGATTCTTGACATAACTATAGAATGCCTTGTGGTTGTCTTTGGAATCTTTGGCAATTTTATTTTCGTAATTAGCTTTTGAGTATTTTATGAGGGTCTCAACTTCTTACTGAGCCTGGTGAGGGAGTTTTTTGCATCCTAGGATTTTCCTCTTTTCTGCAACAGTTTCTTCCTTCTGTTGTATAGTTTGTTTATAGCAGGGGACCACCAGATTGCCTTCTTTTTTTGGAGAGGAGCATCTTGGTTCTATTTGGAATGGCACGATTCATGCATGAGTGGATGTGCTCGTACAGAGCCTTTACATGGCACAGTACTTCAATCACTGAACATCCATCACATACTGACACATGGCGCAGTATTTCACTCATTAAATACCCATCATATACTAACACATGGCAGAGTACTTAACGCATTGAATATTCACACATAAAAACATACGGCACAGTGCTTAACTCATTGAATATCCATCACATACTGATACAAGGCACAGTACTTAACTCACTAAATATCCATCTCATACTGACACATGGCAATGTACTTAACTCTAAATATCCATCACATACTGACACATGGCATAGTACTTAACTCATTGACTATCCATCACATATTGACACATGGTACAGTACTTAACTCATTGAATATCCACACATGCTTACACATGGCGCAGTACTCAAGTCATTGAATATTCATCACATACTAACACGTCACAGTACTTCACTCATTGAATACCCATCACACACTAACACATGGCACAGTACTTAACTCACTGAATATTCATCACATACTGACACACAGCACAGTACTTAACTCATTGAATATCTCACATACTAACACATGGCACAGTACTTAACTCATTGAATATCCATCACATACTGACACATGGCACAGTACTTAACTCATTGAATATCCATCACATACTGACACATGGCACAGTACTTAACTCATTGAATATCCACACATACAACACATGGCACAGTACTTAACTCATTGAATATCCATCACATGCTAACACATGGTATAGTACTTAACTCATTGAATATCCATCATACACTGACACATGGTACAGTACTTAACTCATTCAATATCTATCACATGCTGACACGTGGCACAATACTTAACTTACTGGATATCCATCATATACTGAAATGTGGCACAGTACATAACTCATTGAATATCCACACATACTTACACATGGCACAGTACTTCACTCAATGAATATCCATCACATACTGACATATGGCACATTACTTAACTCATTGAATATCCATCACATACTGACACATGGCACAGTACTTAACTCATTGAATATCCATCACATACTGACACATGGCACACTACTTAACTCATTGACTATCCATCGCATACTGACACATGGCACACTACTTAACTCATTGAATATCTGTCACATACTGACACATGGCACAGTACTTAACTCATTGAATATCCATCACATACTGACACATGGCACAGTACTTAACTCATTGAATATCCATCACATACTGACACATGGCACAGTACTTAAGTCATTGAATATCCATCACATACTGACACATGGCACAGTGCTTAACTTATTGAATATTCATCACATACTAACACATGGCACAGTACCTAAGTCATTGAATATCCATCACATACTGACACATGGCACAGTACTTAACTCACTGAATATCCATCACATACTGACACATGGCACAGTACTTAACTCATTGAATATTCATCACATACTAACACATGGCACAGTACTTAAGTCATTGAATATCCATCACATACTGACACATGGCACAGTACTTAATTCACTGAATATCCATCACATACTGACACATGGCACAGTACTTAACTCACTGAATATCCATCACATACTGACACATGGCACAGTACCTAAGTCATTGAATATCCATCACATACTGACACATGGCACAGTACTTAATTCATTGAATATCCATCACATACTGACACATGGCACAGTACTTAATTCATTGAATATCCATCACATACTGACACATGGCCCAGTACTTAGCTCATTGAATATCCATCACATACTGACACATGGAGTAGTACTGTCTCTTGGCAGGTCATGTCCTCAGTGTGTATCTTCCCCCATAAAGGTCTCACACATGCCAGCATACGTCATCATTTTATACCTTACCAGCTGATAATCATTACTTCATATGTTACTCATTAGAATCTAGCAAATACCAGCTCATAACATGAATTAGTACCTTTTCCCATGAGGATCTAAGCCATACCAGCTCAAAGCAGGCACCACTTGGAACTTTACTGCATAAAAGTCCAGCATATTGCCTTACTCAGTAACCTGCTCAGGAAGGATTTAGCATACAACACCAATCAATGCCTTATTTATTGAGGATCTAGAATAAAAGTGACAACATTCATCACTTTAAGCAGAGAAGCTCTATTCCATCACACATGGTATCACATAATATCTTACTCTATGTCTGAGATATTCCATCTGATGTGAAAATTGATATGGTCAGATTTTTGTTATCAGCAAGATGTAGACCATGTTCATTTGATTTGGCTCTTACACTTTATCCCCAGTCCTTTAAGATCATACTCTCCAACCATTCTTAGCTTAAATGGGAATGAGGTTTGGCATAATTCTTAAAGTCTTTGATTCATAGGAACAAAGTACAGGGTTTGAGTCTCACCTTGGGTTTTGGCTAGCCTTAAAACAGCACTTCAGGTCAGTCAGCCTAGTATTCACCCTATGAACCTGTTTACTCTGCAAATGCTTCACAGTGCGTGTATCTTAGAATTTGTCAACATCCCTCTATTTTTATCTAATGATCAGAATATTCTAAATTTAAATATCTACTGTGATTTCACATGCTATTCCCTTCAGATGAGGGTTCACTTGTGAAGGAGTTGTTTCATGCCTGTCTTAAAATATATCTCCTCATACAAGCTGTAGCTTTAATTTTCAAGTGTGCCAGACTTCATGTGTTGCCAGGCAACATCTGTGCATTTATTGTACTTACACCATAACATGAATGTTAATGGGGTATCCATCACTGCACTCCTACCCTCTCCAAATTAAAGAATGCTACATATGTTTCATTGTTCTATTGCTGCAAGGACACTTTTTGTCTCTTTTTCACCCAGCCAGGGTGCTGCATGTGTCCTTTTTCTTCCCACACTGTGTTCATTGTTTATTCTACTCATCTGTTAACCCTGTAAGCCCACTAGCCAGATGTAATTCCTTTCATAAATGACCCAAGCTCTCCTGTCCAATGCAAGTGACCTGTTTGGAGCCTAAATCATGCAACTAGAGATGTAAGAACTCAAACCCAGTCTTGCAGTATGAATATCATTACCAAATCATAATCATAGCATTTTCCTGTTCTACTAAACCCTAAGACCTCAGCTATTCCTCCTTCCCCATAAACTCACTAGTGCTAACAATGCTTTCACTATCTATGGAATTAGATGTGGAACAAGTTTCCACACTTTCTTCACTTCCATTTTTAACTTGTAACCTTCACCATTAACTTAATGAAAGCACATTGTTACTGACATTTCATCTGAAGCTGTAATGGTGCCTGTATTGGCTTATGACTGCACTTAGTTTAAAAGTTATCAGCCTACAAATGTCAAGGTTTTCTGCCCCAGTAATCCAACCCTTAAAATTGTCAGATATGAAGAAAGCATGTTTAAAGGTTAATAAGACACCTTCATCATAGTCATTAAGCACACCAGGTCATAAGGTGCACTTTAGGGCACACCATTGCTCAAACTGTGATGCCCTGATGTTATGAAAAGATCTGTTGTGCTGCGGGGACAAGCTTTACTACCATTTCCATCTGAGATGTTAGGCAAGGAGCAGTAATGAAGAAGGCATGTCAGGGGCAGGTCTGTTGTGCTGACAAGACAGCAAAACAGCCTTCCAGTCTGAGACCACAGCACTGAAGATCATATATTTTCTCCACATTTTAGAAATATTGAAGTTAAGTATGTTAACTATTGGAGGGTCACCCACCACACACACACACACACACACACACACACACACACACACACACACACACACACACACACACACTACATGGGCAAAAATATACACCCATACTACATGTGAAAAAACACAAACACACACAGGCACACTACACATACAACAATACACACAGAAACTGCACATGCAAAACACACAATCACTCACACACATAAATGTAGGGCTATTCCCTTTGCACAATTATCTATTTTTCCCCGGAGTATAGAAATATAAGTAATGAAAGTGCCTTGTCTGGTAACATGCACTTTCAGGCTCTTGTGTTTAAACAGTTGAAGTCTGATGACTTAACATTCATACAGATTATCTAGATTCTGATTTAAATAGCTCTTTCTCTCTTTCTTTATCTACAACTGATTCTTCACTCCTTCCATGCATCATATTTTACTTTTTTCTTTGTAATTTTGTCACATCAACTTATACTGTGCATGCAGCCTTTAGCAATAGATTAATAAAATATTTTTGGCTTTTCCCGGTTAGGGGTTGCCACAGCGGAACTCCGGTCCTCTGAATAGATTAATGTTGAACTGAAATTCAAGCGGCCACTGAAATTTATTTAAATTGTGTATAACATAAGAATGAATAACAGCAGCTAAACCATTAGAGGTTTTACAATCAATAGAGCAAGTATTCCTGATTTAAATATATAAAGAACAATACGTATATATTTAGGAGTTTGCAACAAACAAAACTCAAATGGATTTGATAAAAAAAATCTATCTGTACTTCATATAATGAAACATATGCATATACCAAGTAAAAATGAAACAAATGACCAATATGTAGAAAAAAGGCAACAGCAGCATTGAACCAAATGATTTAATAGTTGAGCGCTTTCATCTGCTGATATAGCAAGACTTCATCAGAACAAGGAATGATACAGTCAGCATAAATACCCATAAAAATGTTGTACAGATAATTGACCCAGTTAATTAAAGTGAAATGTGAAAACAATACATATTCAATGAAAAAACATGAATAAATGTATATAAATATTGTGAAAGTCACAGTAAGCCTAAATATAAACCTTAGACTGTAAAAAACTTAAAAATACTAAAAAATTTGTATAAATATGTCAAAAACATATAACGTGTATAAAAATAAAATTAAATAGCATACATAGATTTAAGTTTCAATAAACTAGCAATGGAAATAACATAATTAAGCCCAGGCAAACAAGAAGCATTACATTTAAACTGCCATCTAAGTTCCAAAAATTCAAGTAAAATGTCACAAGGACCCCCCCCTTGGATCTGTGGCTACATTACCCATAACAGAAAAATTGAGAGTATGTGTAGGAAAATTTTTAATGTGCCTATAAAGTGCATTGTGTTCATCCTTTTTAGAGATGTCATAATTGTGTTGATAAATTCTATATCTAAATTGCATAATGGTTTTGCCAATGTAAAAACAGTCACAACATTGACCTTTGTCATCTGTATCTTTGGGTAAAATGCCTAAATGTGGACGGTGTTCACAGTGTAGATTTATTCTTGAAGGTACTGATTGTTTTATTTATGGTTTTGGACAAATCAAACACAAAAGGAGATTTAATGATAGTATATGTATTGTTTATGTTGCTTTATGTCAATGTTGTGACAGTTTTTACATTGGCAAAACCATTAGGCAATTTAGATATAGAATTTATCAACACAATTATGACATCTCTAAAAAGGATGAACACAATGCACTTTATAGGCACATTCAAAATTTTCCTACACATAGATTCAAATTATCTATTATTGATAATGTAGCCACAGATTCAAGGGGGGAGGGGGTCTTGTGACATTTTCCTTGAATTTTGGAACTTAGATGGCAGTTGAAATGTAATGCTTCTTGTTTGCCTGGGCTTAATGATGTTATTTCCATTGCTAGTTTATTGAAACTTAAATCTATGCATGCAATTTAATTTGATTTTTATACACGTTATACATTTTTGACATATTTATACACATTTTTTAGTACATTTTAAGTTTTTTACAGTCTAAGGTTTATATTCAGACACTGTGAGTTTCACAACATTTGTATACATTTATTCATGTCTTTTTCATTGAATATGTATTTTTTCACGTTTCACTTGAATTGGGTCAATTATATGTCTGATGTTTTTATGGGTATTTATGCTGACTGTTTGTATCATTCCTTGTTCTGATGAAGTCTTGCTATATCAGCGGATGAAAGCGCTCAACTATTACATCGTTTGGTTCAATGCTGCTGTTGTATTTTTTCTACATATTAAACATATGCATATACAGGAAGCAGTTTTGTGTACAGCCATTCCGGGCCAGTGTAGAGAGACAGAAGAAGAGAAAGAGAGAGATCAATGGGAAAAAATTAAATGAGAATAAAATGTCAAAATAAGGGGACACATAGTACCTTGTACAAAAAGGAGTCCTAGGCATCCCACAATTCCAGTTGTGGTAGAATTTAGTAAGCTAAGAATAGCCATGTGATGTAGAGTCAGTAGCTTTACAGGAAATGAAGGTAGCATTAAAAAATGTGTTGACTTCCTTTTACTATGCAGTTACGTTGTATATTTCATTTATTCAGGTGTTCTCTGAAAATGGTGTCTTTTGGGGTGATATTCTATTTCTGCTTAATACTGAATACATAAAAATGGCTATGAAATAACTAGTTATGTAATAGGAGGGAAGTAACTCATCATTTTCACAAATACATCAAAATAATTTCAAAGTGTGGTAATGGGACAGGCAGGGTGGAGTGGATGGACAGACAGGGTGGCATGGATGGGATAGGCAGGGTGACATGGATGGGGCAGACAGGGCAGCATAGCAGTTCCCTGAATGTGCCCCCTGTACCAGTAAATGAGGCTATGCATCAGGAACATGGAATAGTTTTGCCTGGACTTCTTAATGTGATAATTGCATCATCTACAGTTAGGTGGTGAAAAACTGACATTTTTAGTTGTCTGTGGCATAGTTCTCGGCCTCTTTTCTTTAAAATCACAGAAGTAAAAAATAAACAGTGACAACAGATCCAAATCAAGGAACCCCTTTAAGATAAATGTTTACTTAGAAAGTTAACAGTATAAAATAATTTGTACTGTATTTCTTTTTCTGAAAAACAACTTTGTACTGTCTGTAATTATTGAAAGATTTTCTTTAATTATCAGTGTTTGATACAAACTGTATTCTTGAGGGACAGGACAAAATATGGGACATCCCTCAAAACTGTGGTTACTTGAATTGTATTATTATGCTACAACAAAGGTTTCTCTGCCTTGTATTTCTAATGTAGTAACCTTTCTATGTGCACAGCTCTTCTTGGCTAATAATACTGATTCAGTTAGATCTGTCTCCCTGGTGGCTGACCCAACTACCTTACTAATCTTTCAGAACTAATACCACTTGAAGATGTGGCATCCTGTATATGTGCAAGGTGATATTACATATAACCAACACTGGCAAAGTGCACATTACTTACCCCTGGTGCACCAGCAAAATCCCAGCATCAGCAAGGCAAACAGCAGCAATCCTGTAATAGTACCAAATAAATAATTCCATACTTTTGGTGGCTTTCCTACAAAATCAAAGGGAGACAACTGTTATTATAAGGAATAATCCATTGCCTTGTCTTCAAGATCCCTACTGCAGCTCTAAGAGGGATACATTGCACAACACAATATTCTTTATTCCCAGCCATATGCCTGTACTAATCTCCCTTATACTGTTAGTGAACAAATTAGGGTAAGACAAAGGTGAATTAGAGCATTGCATGGATCCTTACTAATATCCATACCTCTTAACCTCTTTGATCAAGAATTTTGGATTCATCCAAAAATAATTGTGGGGAGGGGGGTACAAAGACCCAGCATGAGGGACAATATTACTTAGCACTAATTCACTTTAAAAGCTAGCAGAACAATAGTTTTTTTTTATTAAGATGTATTTTCTGAAAAATAAAAATTAGGAGAGTCTAATGTCTGGCACTGTTAATTGATTGCAATCATCAGTGATTTACAGGAAAATCAACAATTTTACAAAGCACAGGACAAATATATGAGGCCAAATCGAGGACATTCTGCAAAATCAAGGGCAGCTAAGATGTACACTAATCTCTGCCTGCAGCATCTCAGTTTTATATATTTGTTAGAAAAATATATAATAGTAATATGCATGCTTAGTGCATTCAAGGCTTAAAAGGGTTAATACATTTATTCTGTTCACACTGCATGAATCTGCACAGCTATTAGAAACTTAACAAAAGGCCTTTCATTTCTGCTAATGTCATGAAAATAACAAGCGACATTTAATTTATGCTAATGTCATGAGACATAACAAATATATTTCATTTCTGCTTATGCCATGAGAAAATGTACAGCTGGTAGAAGCTTTGATAAAGAAAACAATAGATGCTTGAAAGTTTAAACCATAGTCAGCATTACTTGTACCAAAGCTAGAAATGTACCTTGAATCTAGACGAAATGTAACACATGTATTAGAACAGTACAACTGAAGAATTGAAAAGTTAAGGTGGGCTAAAATAAGCCCAAGGCCAGGTTGTTTTTCTCAAAATGTTTTGCAAAACAGCAGATAATCTAACTTAGTCAGCAGTAAGTCTAGTAACATTTTCTGTAGAACATACAGAAAGCTGTGTCTAACTATGTCAGCAATAGAATAGTAAAATTTTCTGTGTGACAGGAAGAGAACTGTATAAGAATAACATACTAATCACCAATAATTCAGGCAAACCTTGTGCCTACATGCTTTGTCTCCTTGCTGCAAGTAATAAAGGGTGCCTTGCTTGAACCTAACGTGAATTGGTCTTTGAAGTTTTCTCCTTTTACAGATTGGTCCTTCGAACCCTCTCTTCACCTCGGATCAGATGGCCAGGTGGTTGAAACTGTATGGGGAAGAAACCAAATTGGTTCTTCTTACATGGAAAGACCTCTGACTGAATTGTCGTTCAAAAGGGGCCAGCCACTTTCTGATCTGTGACTTTAGGACGGGTCTCCATGAATTGGTGATCAATCATGTAGGCTCAGGTAAGGTGAATCTACTTTTTTTCTGTTTTCTGTTTTAGATCAGGGACTAGATGTGTATTGTTTTTGTCAGCTTGTATTTTTTGCTTACAAGTCAGGGACAAAAAAGATTACTGTCTTGTCATAGATCAGGAGAAACAGAATAAGTAGGCAGTCATTCTGAATAGACTATAACAAAATCCATGGTACCACGTTAAAAAATTAAGAGAAGTTATGTAACGATCAAAGGGTAGAACAAAATGGGTAATAATTGCACAAAAAGACCCCAAAATCTGCCGTTAACAGAAGATGCAAAATATATGCAGTTGCAGCGCGCCGACAATACTAGATATTATTCAAAATGGGTTAATAAATATGAATTTGATGGAAAATTAGAAAAAATCCTTGCTTATCAAACTTATCAAACAGCTCAAAACCAATTTCAAAGGTCGGGTAAAAAAGCAACATCGACTAGGAATTCCTCAGGCACACAGGTGGCTTGAGGAAGTAAACCGTAGGGAGCAAAAGAACAAAGATTCAAAAGCAATGTTTTTAGATAAGGAGGACAATAACTTAGTAATAGCATCAGCACCTCCACCTCCCTTACCAGAATATGAAGCAAGTGAACAGGTTATTCCACCCCCACGATATCCTGTGGTCACTGAAGATAGAGATATTGTGAAACTAAAACTGACTAAAATTAGAGATCCCATCGAGACCAGGTCCCGAACAAAAGCAGGTAACTCAGAAGAAGGCATTGAGTTATGGCAAATAGTTAAGAATTCATGACCTATAGGTGAAGAAGAAGAAATATGCCCACTTATAGAAGTACCCAATCCTCAGGCAGATCAGGACAATCAGGACCCAACTATTTTAGTATATAGACCTTGGACTCCGGAAGATATCAAGAAAGCCACTGAGGGAATTCCCTATCTAAAGGTTAATTTTAGAAAATTCTCAGAAGATTTGCTAGGAATGAGGTTAAGTTATAACCTAAACATAGAAGAAATAGAAAAAGTAGTTAGACAAATTGTGGGGCCAAATTGGTACATGATTAGTGGCAACTGGAATCCCCGTGATGCTGCACAAAGACCCCTCCCACATAGCAGCACAGAATTAGACAACAGAGTAAAAGGTCTTACAGACCACATCTCTGAAAAATGGAAACCTAGGGCAGACTGGACTTGCATTAATCAATGCATCCAACAAGAAGGTGAAACAATTGACCGGTACTATGCCAGATTGTTAGAATGTTTTAATAACCACTGTGGAATGCAGGTTCCTGAAGATCAAACACAAGATTCCCCATATAAACAGCAGTTAAAGAATGCATTTTTAAAGGGCAGTAGTGCACCAATAAGCAGTTTTATTACGAAACACATGGTAGACCATCATACAAGCAGGTTACAGTCATTACTTGAATATACTAGGCATGCCAAAAGGCATTTTAATAGCAAAAAGAAAAAGAAAGCTCAATTATTTTCTGTAGAAGATGGAGCAGAAGTTTATGTAGTACAGTCCGGGAAAAAGGGCAAGAAAAACTCACAAGGAAACAAACAATCTGATCAGCAATCAGAGGACTTTGAAGGGCAAATGAAAAGGAGAGAATTTTTCAAATACGGTAAAAAGGGACATTTGGCAAGGGATTGCAAGAAAAACAAGAAAGCAACAACGGAAGACAAGGTGGGTGAGAACTGACTATATGGTAGTCAGGAATCACTAGAAGGGGCTAGCAAAGAAAGGACAAATGAGGATGTGATAGAGGGAGTAAAGGATGTGACAGAGGGAGTAGAGGAAGTGCAGGAAGTTAATGACAATGAAGAAAATGAAATATTAGACCTAGCTTTATTGAGCTTGGAGCTCTATTTAGCAGACACGAAACCAGAAGTTACACTTTTGGTAGAAGGCAGGGAAGTCAAATTTTTGTGTGACTCAAGTACATCACGAACCCTGATACATCCCTCCAAACTGCCAGAAAACACAGAATCACCTGATTACATACTGGTCAAAGCAGCTAATGGACAGCTGTATCGGGAGCCTCTCTCCCATAACATTGCAATAACTGATCCAGTTTCAGGATTGACACAGAAAAGCAAAATTGTGGTTTCTGCAAAATGCCCAATAAACCTCTTGGGCAGAGACCTCATGCAGCTATTTGGTATAGCAGTAGTCCCAACCATGCAGGGTATGGAAGAACAGCGACAAACTAACACTTTTGTAGTGCAATCGGAGGGTGAAATGTTTTATTGGTACAGCCAGGACTTGGTTACGACTGGTCCAGGGACTGTGACCAAAGAGTTAATGAACCTAGCCATCAGTAATTTCCCCTCCCTTGACATTGATAAGCAACACCTGTTGCACTGTTCCCTGTATTATTGTAACACACCAGGACCTGATAAGGAATATGAGCAAGAATTATTTAAGAATCATGCAAACAGATTGATATTGTGTAACCTGTACTGGGACACAGAAGGGAAGAGTGTAGCCAGCTGTTCATTGCCCCAGGAGTTCTTTGCACTTTATAAATCTAATCAATTACCACATGTTAGTTTAACCAAAGACAGAAATATAGAATGGGCAGACCTAGGAGAAAAAGTCATGAGATGGGAGAAACAGACAGAATTAGAACTGTCAGAACAGGGAATACAAATGCAGAAGTTGAATTGGATAACTCAGACCCACTCAGCTGTACACTCGCAGTCTAGCAAGGACAGCTGATTAGCACTCCTATTAAAGGAGGAAGAGAATGCCTTACAGAATATACCAGAGATTCTCTGGTCAACAGGGAAATCAGACGTAGGACTCATTCATACAGCGGGTCCAGTTACTATCACGCCAAAGTCAGCATTCAGACCACAAAAAAGACAGTATCCCTTAAGAAAAGATGCAGAGGCAGGGATAAAGCCTATTATAGCAGCCTTACTTAAAGAAGGGATACTAGTAGAATCTCAAGATTCACCATGTAACACACCCTTATTTCCAGTTAAAAAGGCCAATGGAGAATGACGTATGGTCCAAGATTTACAAGCCGTAAATGATACAGTAATACCAAGGGCACCCACGGTGCCAGATCCACACACCCTGTTAAATGATTTGAAACCTCAACAAAAGTATTTTTCTGTGGTAGACATCAGCAATACCAATACACCCTGATAGCCAGTTTTGGTTTGCATTCACATTTCAGGGGAAAAGGTATACATATACGCGACTACCAGAGGGATATTGTGAAAGTCCAATGATATTCTCACAAGAAATGGCAAGCAACTTGGTGGGATTCACCTCACCAAGCGGCAGTCAGATTTTATTTTATGTTGATGACATCTTGCTGGCGGCCCCCACCCAGCAGGATTGTAGAGAAGATACCATAGCACTTTTACGATTTTTAGCCGCTGAGGGACATAAGGTAAATAAAAATAAACTGCAGCTTTGGAAAAAAAGGTCAAATACCTAGGATATGTAATATCCAAGGAAGGTACAACATTAGATGAGGACAGAAAAATAGCAATTTTGCAAGCACCAAAACCCACTACCAAGAAGGAAATTATGTCCTTCCTGGGTACAACTAATTTTTGCCGGAGCTGGATTACAAACTATGCCTTGGAATCTTCACCTCTGACTGATCTTATATATAAGAAGCCTATGGCAGTGCAGGATTTGTTACAATGGACACCAGAGGCAGAATCTACCTTCTGTAAACTAAAACAGTTAATAGCGTCCTCATTAGTTCTGGGATTACCAAACTACCATAGACCCAGTGGCACGGTCCCTACCTCACTGTGTACAAGCAGTAGCTGCAGCTGCAATGTCAGTACAGGCTTCAGCCTCAGTAGTCTTATTCCACCCTCTCAATTTGAGAGTACCTCATGTAGTCACGATTGTTTTACTACAAGAAAAGGTAGCATATCTTTCCCCTGCTAGGCATCTTTCCTGTATGACCATATTGTTGAGCCAACCTCATATGACAATTGAACAATGCACGACTTTAAACCCTTCTACTCTGCTCCCGACCCCTGAAGACGGTGCACCGCACCACTGCCTGCAGGTAATTGAGCAAAAGACACTACCTAGAAAAGATCTCACGAATGTCCCCTTGGATGATGCCGAGGTGACATACTACGTGGATGGCTCGTGCAGAAGTGATCCTGCAGGACAGAACCTAGTAGGATATGCAGTAGTCTGTGATACTGAGATTACAGAAGCAAAATCTTTACCACACAACTTATCTGCACAGGCAGCAGAACTGATTGCCCTGACATGAGCAGGTACCTTAGCAAAGGGTAAATGTGTAAACATTTTTACTGATAGCCAGTACGCTTTTTCTACTGTACATGTTTTTGCGCAACAGTGGAAAAACTGGGGAATGATAACATCTACTGGCAAACCTATAAATCAGGCACAGTTTATTTTAGATCTTTTAGAATCTATTCAGTTACCTCAGAAAGTAGCCATTTGTAAATGCACAGCTCACACCAAGCAACAAGATAGAATTTCAAAAGGTAATGCAAGAGCTGACACAGCTGCAAAACAAGCAGCTACAGAAGTATTTCTTTTAAATGAGGAATTACAACCCTCTGAAACTTTAGATTTAGACATGTTAAAAACAATGCAGACACTCTCTATACAAGCTAAAAAACAACAATGGATAAAATGGGGGGCAATCCTCGAAAAGGGGCTGTACATCTCTAAAGAAGGAAAACCGATACTACCCTCTAATTTGTTTCACTGAGCCAGGGCCAGTGCCATGTCTCAATAGGGGGGAATGGCACAGCTGGTGAACCAAGTATTCACAATGTACGGATTTACAAACTACTCTAAAAATTTTGTTTGATGTGTCAGATTTGTAACAAACATCATGCATAAGGGGCGATAAAGCCCAAGCAAGGGAGTTTCCCTACACCACCATATCCATTTCACACTATCTGTATGGATTTCATAGAATTGAACAAATGTGAAAATAAAAAGTATTGTCTTGTCATTGTAGATATGTTTTCCAGATGGGTGGAAGCCTTTCCAACCAAAAATCCAGATGCAGCTACGGTGGCAAAAGTACTTGTCAAGGAAATCATTCCTAGATTTGGTATTCCAGAAAGAATCTACAGTGACAATGGTACACACTTTGTAAATCAAACCATACAGCAGTTAAGTAATCATTTTGGTATTTCTTTAAAAAATCATTGTGCATACCATCCGCAATCTGCAGGGCTAGATGAAAGGCATAATGGTATACTAAAAAACAAATTGACAAAATGAATAGCTGAGACAGGAAAAAAATGGTTATACTGTTTACCCCTGGCACTGTTGAGCATGAGAACTGTTCCAACAGCAAAAGGATTGGCTCCTTTTGAAAAACTATTTGGAAGGGCTTATTATACACCCCAGTGGAAACTTCTCATGTCCTCAGACCTGGAAGCTGATTTCACACTAGCTGAATAAATGAAAAAGTTGTTGAATTCTAAACATCTGTTGCAGTCAAATTCTGTTTCAGATAGAAAACAAACCGAGACATCAGAAGTGGCAGTGTCGCCAGGAGATTGGGTGTGGATCAAAAACATCAAGCGGAAGAATTGGTCATAGCCAAGGTGGGAAGGTCCCTACCAGGTGCTTCTTTCGACACTCACTGCAGTCAAGATAGCAGAATGAGCTTCATGGATACACCTGATGCACTGCAAGCTGGTTAAGAACTTTGAGTTGGACAAAAATCTTACCTCTCCATTGGGGCCCTCAGCACAAAGTCTGGCTACAAAGGGGGGTCAGATCAATAGGACTGATCCGTCTCAACCCCAGTGAAGAAACCATTGGTGTGGAAGGTCCTATTAAGGCAGAAAGTAAGAGCGCATGTTCAAAAATGACAGAATCCAGTAAGATCCAAATACACTTACTTGGAAGAGCTGGAGAAAACAGAAATGCAGAACAACCGTTTTCTCAAAAATATTGCATAATCATCCTGTTGACTGTACTAGTGACAATAATCTTTTTGTTGTGGTCATTCCTTTTCTCAGCCACACAAATTGAACTGAACAAGCGTGCAGAGTGGCACGCACAGTGGCACCCGAACTTTAACACTTACCAGGCAATCAAATATGTGTATGCTGAGACCTTCAATGTTTCGAATTGCTGGATCTGTACAGCTTTACCAACAGCATATGGGAGGTTACTGTTAACTTCAGTTCTCCTAGGAGCCAACAAGACCTGGGAAAACTTAATTTATGATACATCAGATGTCACATCACAAGATAAAGTAGCATTGCACTTGTCTGTTCAACAGAAGGGAACTGTGTTTTTTTACAAGAATGATACAGTTCAGGTGGGTTGGAGCAATTGCAATGTGACTGTTCCCTATAGATGCTACACTAAACCTGATAACATCGGATCCTATTGCAACATGAGCTATGATTAATTTGTTGAGCAATATATGATGCATAGGACAACTGGTGAAGTAAAACATAATGCTGACCTCTATAGACAACTGTCTATAACTGACAAAAAATGTTTCATGCAGAACCAGGGCATAGTAAAGTTACTACTAAAGTAGAAGATTGTTACTTTGTGTGCGGTAGAAAAGCATATAAATGGTTACCTGAGAATTGGTCCGGCAGTTGTTTTTTGGGGTACCTGGTTCCAGCCATACAACACACAGCAGTTTTACCTCAAGGGAAAATTCGGAATGTTCGAGAAATCAAGAAGCCTGTCAATAAAGTGGGGCAAATCAATGCTGTGGGCTTAGGGAAAAATGGACTGTCACACATGGACTTGAGTGATACTGTTATATCGTGGGCAGGTGTACTGCCAGCATATGGAGCAATGAAATCAATCTGGGAACTGAGAAAATTGTCTAAGCTTCTCGAAATAATGAGTAATGCAACCTTTTCTGCCCTAGAATTGGTGACTGATGAACTGACTGCCATGAGAACAGTAGTGCTTCAAAACCGCATGGCTCTTGACTTCACCCTAGCGGCAAGATGAGGTACGTGTGCTTTAATCCAGGAGAAGTGCTGTTCGTATATTCCTGACCACAAACACAAGATAAACAATCACCTTGAGGTAATTCAGCAGGTGTCAGTCATGACCAAACCAGGACCAAATCCATTGATGGACTTTTTCAGAAATTGTTTGGGGGGTGGGGCAGTATCCTGATGAACATTCTGATTGCCATCTGTGTAGGAATAATCCTACTGGTGGTATGTGTGTGCTGCTGCATCCCCTGCATAAAAAGACTGATTAAAAACTTTATAGACATTTCAGTTTCAGAAACCTTGTACCAAAGTGCTGAACTTGAAGAATTGCTAAAAAACTAAAAATGCTTTCATGAGCTTAAACTGAATGACTCTCTTAACTGCAAATCCTGAGTAGGAAGAGGTTAGGGGAAGAAAAAAACTATTTATGCTTGTCTTGAAAGTAGAATAAAAGTATTAAAAGGGGGGAAATGCTAGAAAAATATATAATAATAATATGCATGCTTACTGCATTCAAGGCTTAAAAGGATTAATACATTTATTCTATTCACACTGCATGAATCTGCACAGCTATTAGAAACTTAACAAAAGGCACTTCATTTCTGCTAATGTCATGAAAATAACAAGAGGCATTTCATGTCTGCTAATGCTGTGTCTCCTTGGACTTGGGGGTGGATATTCCTCATATTATACACCTGGGTTCCTGCCCTTCCCTAACCTAAGAGGCCCTGTGGACATCTTTTAAACACCAGAAATCCTGAATAGGATTAGACATCCTCTTAACAGACTGTCCTGCCAGATTTTTTTGTGGAAAATTATACACCTGGGTTCCTGCCCTTCCCTAACCTAAGAGGCCCTGTGGACATCTTTTAAACACCAGAAATCCTGAATAGGATTAGACATCCTCTTAACAGACTGTCCTCCCAGATTTTTTTGTGGAAAATTATACACCTGGGTTCCTGCCCTTCCCTAACCTAAGAGGCCCTGTGGACATCTTTTAAACACCAGAAATCCTGAATAGGATTAGACATCCTCTTAACAGACTGTCCTCCCAAATTTTATTGTGGAAAGTATGTCCTATCATTGTACTGCTTAGCTTTACTCACCAGGACATTTTTTTACTCCCCTGCCAGGTAAACCAGCAGCCCCCCCCCCTCTAGATTGGCCTTTTGTTGGTCCCCTCTCCTTCACTCCCTTTTTGCCTTTAGTCCATATAATCCTCTCTCTCTACCCCGTCTCTTGCTCTTTTTTCTTGGTTAACCCCCTGCTTGCTCTGTCTGATATTCTTTCCTAACCTGGCCACTAGGTGGCGCCCTTCTTACCACAAATCATACTACTACATTTTCTGAGTATCCCACTGCAAATCCTTTCTTGTTCCTTAGTCTACCTTTGTCTCTTACTATTTCTCTCAGGAGCAACTCCTCTATCTTACCCAGCTCTATTTCATTTAGCCCCCACTTACCATACAATCTCCTCAAACTCTCTACTGTTTGAGCTCACCCTTACCTTTACACCTGTTTCTCTCTTCTTGCCTGATTGTTTTCTGCAACTTTTTGTCCTGTTCTTCCCCGCTCCGTTCGCTACGCTCACTCCGCTCCCCACCCTACCCCCAATTCCCACCCACCCCCAGGGGTCCTACCTTTAAACTTACTTAGACACACCCCTAATTAGCTATTTGCCTATCTCTACTTCCTGCACATCTACCACTTAACTCCTTACTCCTAACACCACACCCTCTCTCTTTTATCTAATCTATACTACCTCACCCTATTATTTTACACCGTGTAGTCCTACACTTACTAACCTTTCACTCTATAAAAACATGCCTTTAACCCTTAACTCAATCATTCCTCTTCTTCTACTTAACATCCTGCTTTACTACTACACTCTTACCTCCTACGAACATCTTAGGCTTAGCCAAACTCCTGTATTAGCCAAACATACTACAACTACACTTCCTCTACCTGACCAAACCCATATTAATATACTTTCAACCTGCCCCTACCTTCCCCTCTCTACCATAAAGTACACCATTACAGATTCACAACCTCCAAACGGTTCTATATAATACCCATCAAATACACAAATATCTTTCAAACCACACAAACACTTTTATGGATACATGGGGACATCCACCCCAACCGGGTCCCAATACCCTCCTCAATCCCACCCCTTCAAACCATACAGCTAACTATACTAGCACACCCTTCTCCACTGACTCCTCTCTATTGCTCACTTAAATATTCGTAGCATTAATAACAAATTAACACAACTCCATGCCTTAATTGATTTCTATGCCTTTGATATCCTCTGTCTCACAGAAACCTGGCTTAAACCCAGTACCAAAGACAACAATTTACTCCCCAGGCTATAGCACTTTAAGGCAAGATCGTCTTAATAAAAGGAGGAGTGGCGTCCTATACAAATCACAACTTCAGGTAGCCTTAATTGACTCCTTGCCCCCCTCCCCAGGAAATGCTGAAATACTTTGCACCAAACTCCAAGTTAATAAATCCAAGGCTATTAACATAATATGTTCCTACATCCCTCCAGGCAAGAACATCAATACCCTGGAAAATATCCTTAGCTGGGCCTCCTGTAGCTTTCCCCAAGAAACCATAATCTTAGGTGATTTCAACATTAACTGGAACTCCTGCAAATCCCCCACACCCTCCATTCACCTTAATCTCTTTAACTATCATCAAACCATCAACTCCCCTACTAGAATAAATAAATCCACCCACAAACAAACCATTCTAGACTGGATACTAACCAACAACAATCCCCTCTCCTATAAAACAGGAATACTCCCTGACAATATCAGTGACCACCTCCTTACCTTTATCACTAAACACAAATTCAACAATCCCAAACCAACTACTTTCTGTACCAAACACAACAAAACAGAATTCAACCTAGCATCCTTTCAAAATGAACTCAAGGAATACAACTGGTCTACTCTAAAATACCTCCCAATAGATGAGGCTGTAACCCATTTCAACAATACCTTCCTACAAATTCTAAACCAACATGCCCCATCCCGATTAGTCAGAGTCAAATCCAAAGCAGCCCCATGGCTCTCTAAAACAACTAAACAAACTATGCGAGCTAGAAATAAACTATGGTCTAAATGGAGGTCCACAAAAAACCCAATTGACCATCAAAACTTCAAACAGCTGAGAAATAAAACAAAGAAGCTTACCATTCTGGACAAGAAAAACT
Source organism: Protopterus annectens (assembly GCF_019279795.1). Lineage (NCBI taxonomy): Eukaryota > Metazoa > Chordata > Ceratodontiformes > Protopteridae > Protopterus > Protopterus annectens. Next base: position 710,249,196 of record NC_056733.1, on the reverse strand, counting down.
ACCACCTTCAATACCAACAAAACCAACACCAAAACCCAAAACTATTTTGGTCAGGAATAAACAAACTACTCCATCCTGGCAACACCAAAACGCCTACTCCAGCTAACCTAGCACAAACCCAACCTAACATTATAGCCGACACTTTCAACAACTTTTTCTCTCAAACAGTCACCTCACTTGCAAGTACCATGACTCCCCCCCCAACCCTCCAAACTACCCCCACTCAAAACAGCACACACATGCTAAAGTTTAGTACTGTCTCAACAACCTATATACATAAGCTTCTATCTAAACTCAAACCCTGCACCCCTTCTGCAGACAAGCTTCCAGCTGAATATCTGCAACTAGCTGCATCCGAGATAGCCTACCCAGTCTCCATCTTAATAAACAGAACCATAACTGAATCCAAAATCCCATCCTGTTGGAAAATCTCCCATATTATTCCCCTCCATAAAGGAGGAAACTCCAACGAACTCTCCAATTTTGCCTATTGCCCTTCTATCTCCTCTATCCAAAATAATGGACGCTGCATTCACCATCAACTTCTACATTATCTTTTAAATAACAACTTGCTTGTAGACTCACAACATGGTTTTAGACCCTACCACAGTACTTCAACTGCCCTTCTCTCCTTCACTGACTCTATCAATAAAAACCGCAACAATAACCTGTTCTCCTCTGCACTATTCTTAGACCTCTCAAAAGCGTTCGATATGGTCAACCATAAACTTCTCCTCGATACCCTACAATCCCTCTCACTTGATTCACAAGCATTACAGTGGTTCGACTCATACCTGACTAATAGAAAACAAGCAGTCCTCTGGGACAGCCATCTATCCTCTCAACTCCCTGTTACTATCGGCGTCCCACAAGGATCCATCCTAGGTCCCCTACTTTTCTCTATTTTCATAAATAACCTGCCCACTTCCCTCCCAACATCCACTTGTATACAGTATGCAGATGATTCCACTCTCATCTGCTCTGCTTCTTCCCCAGCACAACTCCACTCTGCTACCCAGGAGGTCTTCACTGCAGCAGAAAAATGGTTCCAACATATCTGTCTCCTCCTAAATCCCAAAAAAAACAAACTTCTACTGTTCACCCCTACCTCTAAATCCACCCCATCACTTTTTCCATTGTATCGTGCAATGGCACTGTCATCCAACCTGACTTTTCCACTAAACTGCTAGGCGTAACCATAGACAATCAGCTAAATTTTGACTATCACATTGACTTAACTATCAAGTCAGTCAATAAAAAGATGGGTGCCCTTAACAGACTTAAGCCCTTCCTTACTGCCACTTCCCGAGTGGCTCTCGCCCAAACTCACCTCATTTCTACATTATTGTATGCCTCTCCTTCCTTTATCAATATATCTAAAGCTAATCTTCAAAACTGAATACCGCCTACCACAGTATAGCCAGATTTGCCACTGGCTCTCTATTCCAAACTCATCACTGTCTTAACTTAAAGAAACTAAACTGGCTTGAACTTCCTAACCTAATACTACTTCAGCAACTAATCATCACTTTTAAAATTCTACATTACCCCTCCAACACACCCACACTAAATAAACTCATCACTCCTTATAAAAATCTCACTACACTTAGATCAGCCAACAAGCTACTAGTTACTACTTTGAAATCTCATAATAAATCAGGTGATTCCTTATTTGCAAACACTGTCGGTTCTTACTGGAATAAACTCCCCACAGAACTGACCTCCCTAGGCTCATGCCATCTTTTCAAAAAACAGATGAAAACTCACCTAATAACTCACTGGCTATGCCCCTGCTCTAATCCTGACTGACCTCAGCAAATTTATTACTCTCCCCAGTCTGATCCTGTGTACTTTTGCTCTTCTGTTCTAACTTAAACTGACTTCCACAGTCCCTTTTTTATACCTCCACTCTTCTGTTCTTAGTTCTGTATTGACTCCCCCTCTGACCACTCTGTTTTTTCTGTCTCTTGCATCTTTTAGCTGACCTCCTATAATCCTGCTACCTTTTACATTTCTCACTATCTTTGTTTTTCCCCCTCTCCTTTACCTACTGCCTGTTCCTTAGCCTCACTAAGTCCAGAATTCCTATACCTAACAGTAACTGTACTTTATTATTTCCTTTCTCTTTACATCATTTCTGCCTTTTACCTATCTCTAACCTTTTAATATCTTTTACACTACTAACCTGCCTGTTTAACACTATATATTAACCACTTTTATGCTTTCAGCCAAGACCTATTTGTTGTCATGACTAGCTACTATGGATATTGTTTTAACTTTAAATTGTTTTTTGATACTGAAGCTTTTCTCCTCAGCCCCTGACTGAATTTTGATTGTCATCTAGTCAGATTTGTACATGAAAAATGTATTTGCATTTGTATTTTGCCATATTATACTATATTACTTTTAGTTTTATTTGTATAGATAGTATTATTAATGACTTCATATATTGTAGTGTATTAGTCTGATAGTGGAGCTTTTCTCCTCGGGCCTCTGCTGAAAATGGACATGTATCCAGCCAGACTAGCCCGGTTAACAAATGTAAAATAAATAATAAAATAAATAAAATAATGTCATGAGACTTAACAAATATATTTCATTTCTGCTTATGCCATGAGAAAATGTACAGCTGCTAGAAGCTTTGATAAAGAAAACAATAGATGCTTGAAAGTTTAAACCATAGTCAGCATTACTTGTACCAAAGCTAGAAATGTACCTTGAATCTAGACGAAATGTAACACGTATTAGAACAGTACAATTGAAGAATTGAAAAGTTAAGGTGGGCTAAAATAAGCCCAAGGCCAGGTTGTTTTTCTCAAAATGTTTTGCAAAACAGCAGATAATCTAACTTAGTCAGCAATAAGTCTAGTAACATTTTCTGTAGAACATACAGAAAGCTGTGTCTAACTACGTCAGCAATAGAATAGTAAATTTTCTGTGTGACAGGAAGAGAACTATATAAGAATAACATACTAATCACCAATAACTCAGACAAACCTTGTGCCTACATGCTTTGTCTCCTTGCTGCAAGTAATAAAGGGTGATTTGCTTGAACCTAACGTGAATTGGTCTTTGAAGTTTTTTCCTTTTACAATTTTCAACAACATTATGCTTCTAATTTTAAATTAAATTGTCGGTTCAGGGGGAATAATACACATCATGCTGGGTTGCTACAAAATTGTTCCTCTGCGTGTTGTACCACCTCTGTCTCTCACAGACAGACACACACACACACACACACACACACACACACACACACACACACACACACACACACACACACACAAACCTCTGCAGTGTGGACAATGCACTCACCTAGGACAGTTAACCAGGTCCCATTTCCTCTGTCCTGCATCATAGTTGGTGCAAAGAGGGATACTGTGCAGTAGTAGTGACCAGTATCATTCAGCTCCAGAGTTGTGATGACCAGTGATGTTCTGTTATTGGAAATGTCCCACGAGCTGATATACCGATTGTTGTGTTTTTTTGAAATTTGCTCATTGGAGCTATTTAATCTGTTTATTACAAGTTGTCTAGTACAGTTCAACCTGTTATCCCCAGGAGGTATATAGCTCCAGATGAACTCAATGACACTGAAGTTTGAGATGGAGTAGAAGCAGTTCAGAGTTACTTTGCCTCCTTCAGTTGCAGAGATGTTCTCAGGGTTTTGTCTCACACTTAGCTTCTCAAAACCTTGTGAAAATGAACAGAAAATAACACATTTAAAAACCTATGAACTTATATGTTATCTACATTGTAGTCTGGTTGCAAGAGAAAGTAAATAAATCAATCTGACAAAATCTAAGGAAATCACTAGCAGTCATATGGTGTTGGCTTCTAGCCAATATCATTTTTCTAAAGGGGTTGCCAATGATTTAAATTTTGTATGACCAGGATACCTCTACAGTGAAACAGATATGTGTCTTTCATTTGATCTGATGTAAACGTTCTAATTATGTGATCAAAGCTGTAAAATTCATACTCACACTGCACTAGCAAGTACTACATAGATTATATATATATATATATATATATATATATATATATATATATATATATATATATATATTTATATATCACTGTCTCTGCTACATGGTCCGTATATATCACTGTCTCTGATTCCTGGTCCATATATATCACTGTCTCTGCTACATGGTCTATATATCACTGTCTCTGCTACATGGTCTGTATATACCATTGTCTCTGCTTCCTGGTCCATATATATCACTGTCTCTGCTACATGGTCTATATATATATATATATATATATATATATATATCACTGTCTCTGCTATATGGTCTATATATATATATATATATATATATATATATATATATATATATCACTGTCTCTGCTACATGGTCCATATATATCATTGTCTCTGCATATCTCTCAATTGCTTTTCTTAAGAATTCTGGATAAAGCTAACAAAATAATGGGGGATAAAGACCTAAAATCAGGGGCATTTGTAAATACTATTCTAATAATTCACTTAAAAAATTATTGAACAACAGGTTTTGCATCAACATACATTTTCAGAACAAAACCAAAACCTCTAATGTCTGAAATTATTGACTGTCTATACTTCTCAGTGATCCACCAGAAAATCAAAATGTTTATTAGAAAAAAGGGCAAATATATGAGGCAAAGTCGGGAACATTCTGGAAATGCAAGGGCAGTTGTGAGTTATCTCTCATTGTACAAGTTTTATTTCATTCAAGTTTATTATCTTCTCTTTGCTGGTTCCAATCTAGACTGGAGAAAAAAGATGCTATCGCAATTCGATCTAATGAATGATTTCTGCACTGAGTGTGAGAAGTAACAAACCCTCGATGCCAAAGTGTGGTAATTTGTGGATAAAGCACACACTGTCCTTGAACATGACAAATTGCTGCCTCTCAGAATTCATTTATTTATAGCGGTTTTAATAATATAACTATTAATATACAACTTATTAAGTGACTTATATTCAGCTGCCGTCAACAGACATGCGTGAAGTAGATTTAATTTGGTCAGCTTCAAAGCAGCTCAATACACCATCCTCACAAACTTTCTAAAAGTGCTTTCAGCATTCACAAATGGCAAATGTTACATATCAATATGTTTGGAACATAAATTCTTCTGCAGCTTGCATTCTGGTTGTGGAATTATTTTTGAATGAGCATTGATATATCAACTATCCAATTTTGACCAATGTCAGAATTCATTTCTTTCTCACAGTTGTGTGAAGCCCTTGTCAGAAAAAACAGCTTTTATCATTTTATTCCATACTACACAAATATTCATATATTAGACTGCAACCCAAAAGCCATATTAAAAAGTACTGTAACAAGCACCATGAAAATTCACTATAATTCAATAGAAAGTATAGCAAAACTGAAAGGAAAACGACCCATTCACGAATTATGTTCAAATGAAACAGACCCATATGTTTAAATGTACCCACCACTATGAAATGTAATAAAAAGGGCATTTAGTTGACCAAGTAAATCTGACATTCAAGCAATCAACTATAATTAGTTTCCAAGTATTAGTAGAATTTAAATTACTTGAAAATCAGTTTCACGGAGGCACACAATTGCAAAATATAGGGTATGTTGTGTAACTTTACAAACTGCTACAGTCCAGCTTGTTGCCATGTATAAAACTGAAAGCATTAGAAATACAGGGACACATTTCGCATATAGAATTAATAATCACTGAAAATATCCAGTTAGTTTTACCAGTTTTGTATATGCAGGGCTTTTAATTCACTTAAAACACACCTGGATCATAGCATGATATTGCTTTAATACAGTTTCGCTGAAACTAAGAATTCCTTACCCAAATCCACACAGGTCAAGATGACACTTCTGAAGACCAGGATAAAAACGCACAACTCTCTAAAGCAGGTCATTGTTCAGAAAGTGTGTTCTTGCTTCATTGTGCCCATCAGGCTTTTATCAGCTTCTCACTTTGTAGTTTGGAAGTTCTGATGAGAAAAAAAAAAACTCGCTAACCACATTCTGACATTACCTCGTGCTACATAGTGCATTTCTTTTGTTGAAAGAAATAATAAAGTTTTTTTTTTCTAACAGAAACAAAACGTAATAAACTTTTTGATCTATTTGCAACTATAAACACTGATCAACTTACAAGTGTAAACACTGATTTGGAAATGATAATGGATTTCTTATACATAGCTCACGTTTCCCAAGTAATCTCTCATTTCCTGTCATTTTTAAAACGCTATAAGCATAATGTGAGCTTTCTTAAATGCATCTATTTAAAGGCAGTTGTCATCTGAGGAAAGGAACAACCTGTATGAGTTAAAATGAAAGCACTTTTGCACAGCATTAACAGAAGGCAAAATTGTATGTTTTAACCTGCGACGTCACAGTCACATGTAATCGATGATGTAATTGCCCTACATAAGCAGTGACGTGACTAGCTGCAGAAAATATACAGGTGCGAAACAATAAAGTCTACGATACGATGCTGGTTTAAAAGACCAAGAAAATGTCAACAACCATAGTAGTCACTGCCTCTACACAAATAAATCCGAGGGAATAAATATGCGTCATGAAATAATTTTAAAGAAACAGGAAACATTTTTCAGCTAATTAAACATGGATAAACCCGTTATTTAAATTACAACAAAAGCATTTTAATAACATTAAAGGGTTACTAAACCCAAAGTAATATTCTTGTTTATTACATTCCAAGTTAAGATGCTTTCCTTTCATTTTTTGAGTAACTTGTAAGGGATGCATAGATCAATGGCCCCAGTACTTCAGTTCTTAAAGTGTAATAACTTTTAATATCTAAGAATTCTGCATTAAAATATATCTGCAGTTGTTGCGTTTGCTGAAGGTTACAGTTATTATTAAAACTAAATAATCAGTGGTAATATAATGACCGCTGACCACACCCAGCATGTCTGCGAAATGTGAGTCCTCAGAGCAGAGACCTATCTGACTCAAATGTATTAATAGCAGAATGCAATCAGTACTTTTTAACTAAGACATTTATTTTTCTAACAGATTGTTTTCTAGACATGAGTGTTGTCCACCAAACATCTATTCAGTATTAATGTAAACTTAAATATTCTATCATTGTTATACTGAGCCTTCTAGCTTTATAAATGCATAACTGTAAGTGATAGGGTTCCTATCACGTAGTCGAAATTTTACAAGTTCGAACCACATATGGTTGAGACCAGAAGTTAAAATTTGTAAAAGTTTGAGTGTTTGAATGGAAAGCTCCATAAGCGGAGGTTTCCATTCTGTTTAATGTGTTGCGATCTCGGAGTTGGTATATTTAAGTAGCAGGGGGGTGTCCGTTGTTTTTTTTTTTCAATAGTCGAAGCTCTATAACTTCGAACATAATGGTTCGACCATTAGGTGTTCAAAGTTATGAAACTTCGACTATGTGATATAGACCCTAAGTGATAGTTTAGGCTACAGTTTTTACTCAGACTGCAATAATTATTCCCGCAACACTACATGAATTTTAGACTGGTGATAATAAAATCCCATACATATCTTAGACTTCATTATCATTAGACTTGGCACTAATGGCATAACATTGAATTCAGTTCTGAAATTGTATGAGGATTGCTATTACAGCATAAAACATATTGAAACATATTTAAACACTTGCACATTTATCATGCATGACTTTAAGCTGTTATGACTCATACAGTACTTCCATAGGCAGGGCTCCCATGACATGCTTAAAATCTAATACTGCAAGCTCTGAAACTATGAAAAATTAAGTGCGGTGGGGGAAATAGGTACTAGTTCAAAATATATGGGTTAATTAAGTCCCTTTTTCCAAAGTGTAGCAATCTTGGACTTAGTATATATAAGTACTGAGTATGTGGGTTGCATTCCCCATATTGGGGAGTGCAAGAGGGTTGTCTCTTACAAAAAAAAACATTCACTGTGTAACTGCAAGTTTCTTACTTTACAATTGCATGCATAGAATCATGCTTAACTATTTTGAGTTGCCTTCAAGTATAAACCTCTGTTAAACAATAACATTCCATTTAATTCAGTTTATTTCAGTTTTTTTTCTATATTATGTCTGATGCTCACCAAATAAAATTCTTAGACAGGGACTACCCTCTTGCTTCCACATAGGGGTTCTACACCTTTAATACCTCTATGTTTTATGATTTGCAATCTAAGGTTGCCATATTAATAACTAAGAGCTACCCAAACTCAAGAAAACTGAACCCACTCCAGCACAGAGGCATGTGACAGTGGCCAGTGACTGCATTAATCCCTCCCCAGGCACACACACTCATCAGTATAATGAGGTTTTTAGATTCTCAACTCATGAATCAGTGCAATCACAAAATATTTAACTTACTGTTCATAGGTTGTTACTAGAAATGCAGTCCAGGACTCCACTGAGGAGTCTAGCCAAATTCCTCAAAGTGCCATTTGTTCAAGATCACACAGAAGGCAATGGAAGGTGGAAAGATTCAAACCCTAGACCCTTGACACTGTAAGCTTCCATAGCTAGATAATACACTTTTACTGTAACACATCAATCTTTACATACTTCTCCATCCTTCCTACAATTCCTATCACCAGATTTCACAAAAGAAAATGTAGAAATTAGCACTTTCCTCTTTTAAAAAAAAACATGCATAAAGCCAATGAGTTTGCCTGCCTGATATTTTATTTCTGAAAATCAAAAAGGTTAAGCAAACACAACTGCTTAGATTTAGGACTGATATGAGCAAAACAGCACAACAGAAATACCAGGAAATCAGAAAATGATTAAGAATTTGTTAAATTAGTTAATGATAAAGTCCTCTTTACAAATAATAAAAATGTAATAAAACCAACCTCATTTCATAATATCATAAGTGACACAAATGTAACCAGCTGAATTTCACTCGGTAGTGATGCTCTGTTGTTGAATACTGTAACTAAGAAGACTAAATTTACTAAGATATTGTTTCCACGATTTCAATGCAGCAAAGAGGTTCACCTTCTGACTTGAAAGTTCAGGTTAAGTGCTCCTATTTAAGGGACAGTGGCTTGGTTATCTGGTCAGTCTATGTGTTTTTGAAAGTTCAGGTTAAGTGCTCCTATTTAACGGACAGTGGCTTGGTTATCCGGTCAGTCTATGTGTTTTTGAAAGTTCAGGTTAAGTGCTCCTATTTAAGGGACAGTGGCTCGGTCATCCGGTCAGTCTATGTGTTTTTGAAAGTTCAGGTTAAGTGCTCCTACTTAACGGACAGTGGCTCGGTCATCCGGTCAGTCTATGTGTTTTTGAAAGTTCTGGTTAAATGCTCCTATTTAAGGGACAGTGGCTCAGTCATCCGGTCAGTCTATGTGTTTTTGAAAGTTCAGGTTAAGTGCTCCTACTTAACGGGCAGTGGCTCGGTCATCCGGTCAGTCTATGTGTTTTTGAAAGTTCAGGTTAAGTGCTCCTATTTAAGGGACAGTGGCTCGGTCATCCGGTCAGTCTATGTGTTTTTGAAAGTTCAGGTTAAGTGCTCCTATTTAAGGGACAGTGGCTTGGTTATCCGGTCAGTCTATGTGTTTTTGAAAATTCTGGTTAAGTGCTCCTATTTAAGGGACAGTGGCTCGGTCATCCGGTCAGTCTACGTGTTTTCCTCTTCCTGTTACTATTCTCTTCTCTCTGTCAGACTTGACACGTTGCAATTGCTATTTCAAAATGTTTTGGAGTTAATTAATATTTGCTTATAGATACTTTTAAAAAATAAAATTACTGGCATTTATACACATTTTGGACTTAATAAAAATGTTCTTATAAATCCTCTTATATTTTTTTGTAAATCTGAAATCACTCGACTGAGCATAATGCTACCATTATTTTGTACAGCCTACATTATTTAAGCATTTTCTTGCCTTTGGCTGTGGCATGCCTAAAAAGAACTCTTGGACTAGTCCATATCTGTTAGTTAAAGATAAGTAAACAAAACAGAAATAAATATATTTAAATAATTCAGAGGCTTGAATTTTGTACATACTTATGTACGCTCGTGCGTGCACACACACACACACACACACACACACACACACACACACACACACACACACACACACACCTTTTCTGTTTTTGGCAACTCTTTGTCCGTTGCCTCTGGGTTTCTGTACTTGACTGTCTTGCTTTATAATTGATTGCATGTAATGATTCTTTACTATCTGCTTTCTAATTTATGTTTTCATTAAACCAACCTGACAAAGTTAAACCACATACTTCCATCAAATCTTCCAGCTTACAAAGTAAAATCATTGTCAGTCAAGTGTTATCCAAGTTACTACATCCAGTTCTAGGGGTCACAGTGAGTTAATACTAAAGAGATTTATTAGTGGGAAGTGCATATATGTATCACAGAACACCACAAACAATATATAACTCAGTCATTATACCCGGCAGTGATTAGTTATACACATTTGCACTGCACTCTCTTGATGACAGATTTAAATGTGCAAATGAATAACATAGTAGTTTCAACCCTGAAACAGAGCATCGTTCAAATCTAGTTAGCAGCAAGCATCCACTCTGAAGAAATCATCATCTCACACATTCGGTAATTAAACGTATATCTATCTTCTGAATGATATAGCCGGCTCTGCTTTGTCATTTCCTTTAAATGTCTGCTGCAAAGGGGTGGAGATGACAGAAACAGGCTAGCATGTACATTTAGCAGTCTAGGTGTGTGTGTGTGTGTGTGTGTGTGTGTGTGTGTGTGTGTGTGTGTGTGTGTGTGTGTGTGTGGGTGGGTGTGGGTGTGTGTGCACGCGTGTGTGTGTGTGTGTGTGTGTGTATGTGTGTATACATATATATATATATATATATATATATATATATATATATATATATATATATATATATATTTACATGTATGTGTGTATGCGTAATGCATTGATAAATTTTATGTAAAACATAGTACATTGATATGTAACACTACTGAAATAGAAGGATCACAAATGCAATCAGGCCACTTATATTTGTGATCAAATAACAAACATAACCAAATATCCTTGAATACAAAAAACAAAACGCAAATAAATATAAAAAATCACCCTCCTAACCTCACATACCACAGTCTTATGTTTCATATGCTATTTTTTCATGGAAGCTTTGCCCCATACCTGTAATGTATACATACTAACCACGATCACATAACTGCAAAAAAGGGAAAACACCCACAATTATGTTGCAATCAAAATTAAGTCATCACTGCATAATTCAATAAAGCTTGCAAACAATATTTTCTATAACAAAATCTGGCACAGTAATGAAAGTTACATGTGACCAGCTATATGAAACCCACATCGATTTATACAATTTTAGACAGTCGGAGGTACTGCATAGTCTATATTCTAGGTGATGTGTTCACTCTTACCTAGCAACCTCTCACTACTCAGCTAATACCAGTTCTGTATTATATACTGAATAATTCAACTAAAAACAATTCACTGAAAGTATTTCAAAAGCAGATTTCACTGAAAACAACAATAAACTTTAAAAATGCCTTTCACTCCATGTTGTCCCCGATGTGGTGGCATTTATTCAAAAATCCAAGGTCACAATTCCCTTTTATGAAATTAAATAAAGCCAGTAACTCCAGAAATGCTGACAAACCTACTATAATTATTTCAGTATGACCCATTTTAGGTACAATTGGTTATTTAAACTATGTTGCAGCAAACAGATGCAGCAAATGTATATGTACCTCCTTTCAAAAAATAAGATGCAGGACTACATAGATCTTCCACCAGTTAGGGAACACTGCCCCAAGATTGGTAAACCAGACACACTCCAACAAACCTAAAAAATGGTGGAGGAGTAAGCAAGGATACGTAAGTGTGTAACAACAGGTGTTGTTACTGCCCAGAGAGGCTACATAGTGAAACCCCCCAACAGTAAGAATCCGTATATTATTATGTTAATGAATCACATTATGTAGGCATTTTTAGTCCAACACAAGGTGAAGCAGAGGTGTAAAAAGAACTCTGTAGGCTGTAAACCTCAAATAAAACTCCTCAAATCATACAATGGGAGTGACCTAAAAGGAGTGGAGAGGATGAGAAAAGTTATAGTTGAGCAGAGCAGTGACAACAAAATGGAAGCAGATGGTAGCTATCCATGGGGACTAGAATATACGGCAAAAACAGAATTATGTCGATAGATAACAAAGTCATTCAGCAAGTGCTAATCCTACAAAACCATCCCATTGCAAACACCTTCAGTGAGAATTGTGGCGTAAGTTATTTTTTTTTTTTCTGCAAAGGGAAGTCCCCTGTATCCCCATGTGGAGGAACCCCCCCACACACACACACACATGCACACACATACACACACATCCCAGACTTTTATATATATATATATATATATATATATATATATATATATATATATATATATACACACACACACACACACACACACACACACACACCTACTCCAAGGTTACATAGCAGTAGAAAAAAGAGAAATGCCCCTCGTTGTTTTAGCAAGCTTGACTTTGCAGTGTTGGCACCCACTGAAAAAATGCAAACTCTACTGACACGCACATGACAAAAGGGAAGGACACTACCAGAAGAAGTAAAGATAGACAGATTAAGTACAAGCAAGAAAAGAATAACAGACAGTCTGTAGTCAGCTGTCATTTTATGGGTTGAGTACAGCACACCAGAGATACTCGGGTAAAGATTTATTTCTTCAAACCAGCTGTATCACAAACATCCCCCAGCTAAAAGCACTGTAAGCAGAACTAGTGTAGCTTTTAAAACCACACATCCAGTTTATAATGGATGCCAAATTCTGACCATATCTTACCAACCTATAGGAGTAAATAAAGGGCCGGATTCACGAAGGCTTGCACGGAGTCTAAGAGTAGTGTAAGACTCCATGCAGCCTTCGTGATCCAGGAACAGCCCAAAGTCCGTGTAAGAGACAAGCTAAAACGGCTCTTACACGGAGTGGGTGTGGATAAGCTAATCACCTCACTTGCAGCCGAATAGCATGCAAATGAGGATGATTAGTGATCCAGGAAGCCCAGAACAGCCTGTGTAAGAGCTGTTTTAGCTGCAGAAATGTACTCAGTTGACAACTGAGTACGTTTCTGCAAAAACTGCAATGGAGCCATGTCAGCTCCAGATAAAGGGTGCATATGTGTCAGGCAGCCTGCCAATGGCCAAATATGTGGCCATTGGCAAAGTAACCTGATGCAAATATATTAAAAATATAATTTTTTTCGGCGATTGCCGATGTTTAAACCAGCGCAGCCCAGCAAACGGGCTGCGCTGTATAAAACATAAAAACGAAGGTTTTAAACCTACAAATGTAGGTTTTATGCAATACATGGAATGTCAATGCAGGGACCAGCAGACCAAAACCAACATGGCCACCGTGTAGTGGTTGCTAAGGGGGGAAGCTGAGTCTAAGACATGTAACTAAGCATTAGTAGGCAATCTGATGCAAATGAGTGTAAGGATACTGAATTCCACTGTCACATAGCAAATGAACACAGTCTGTGTAGTGTAAGAGTTACAGAAGGGGAAGGAACAGAGTAGGAGATAGGTGACATCACAGGGGGGAATGGTAGAAAGAAATGTAGCTCATTGGAGGTCAGAGTTACATGACAGACGTCAGACAGATATCATGGAAAGAGGTGTGCCACTAACTAAGCATGAGAAAGTCAAGAAATGGAAGGTGTACACTGTTGCCTACACCGAAGTTTCTTGCTAGGTGTGCATGCGCACGTGTGCGCACCATGAAGCGCGAGTAAGGCAGTGTGCGCGCGTGTAAGACAGACTGAGCATGTGGGAGCGTGTTGGGAGATGTTTAACACTGTTTGCGCGGGCGTGCATGCGTTTTAATCTGAATAAGCAGATTCTGAACCATGTAAGTATGTGTGCGAGCGTGTAAGCCACTGTGAGCGTGTTTCTGCTGGTTTACACACGGCTCCACCCTGAGGAAACAGAAAGGAAAAAGGAAGCAACAGATTTAGTTGGAAGCTAGCAGGGAATACTGCTGGAGCTAGCAGGTGAAAACAATTAGATGCAGGCAATTACACAGGCAGAATAGTAGCCCAGCCCAGCACTTAAAACTCTGCAAACAGCAGTGCAGGATGTTTCTCTCAAGAGACACTGCAAGACAGGAGTTAGGTTATCAGAAGTGAAAACTGAAAAAGCTGAACTCGGAGCAGAAATGTTAGGGGCTGCCATAGCTGTCATAATGAGACATAGGTGACTTGCTGAGGGTGGTGACAATGCAGATGGTGCCAGACAACCCACAGTGAGGAGACGGAGAAGAGTGTACAGGCCCAGGGTCACCTACCATGGGTTACATGAGCTGGAGATAGTAGAGCGCTATAGAGTGGACAGAGACCTCCTGCAGCAAATAGTGGAGCTGTGCAGGCCATGCCTCACACACAGAACCAACAGAGGGGAACCCATCCCAGTGGAAACCAAGGTATGTGTTGGCCTAAGAATACTAGCAACAAGTACCTTCCAGAGACCAACTGGTGATATGATGGGGATATCACAGGCATCAGCCTCCAGGGTACTGCACCAGTTCCTGGATGCCATGTCAGCACATGTCGGTGATCATGTATATTTCCCCAATGCCCGTGAGGTATTGGCCAGCAATATGCGTCTCTTCCAGCAAATAGCGGAATACCCTGAGGTAGTGGGTGCAATAGACTGCACGCACATACGCATCAAAGCACCAGCCGGTGAGCAGGGTAGGGCATACATCAACCGCAAGGGCTTCCCCTCCATCAACTGCCAGGTCGTGTGTGATGCCCAGGGCATAATAATGAATGTGTGTGCTGGCTGGCCTGGGAGCTACCATGATTCCCACATCTGGCATTTGACGCAGCTGTACCAGACATTTGCCAATGGGGACATCCCGCATGGACACCTAGTGGGGGATGCAGGTTATGCACTGGAGCCGTGGCTGATGAGACCCATCAGAAACGCACACACACCTGAACAGGAACGCCATAATGAGGCACATGCACAAACACGTAATGTAATAGAGCATGTGTTTGGGCTGCTCAAGTCATGGTTCCGGTGTCTGGACACATCTGGTGGAGCCTTGCAGTATACACCAACTACATGTACCCAAATTGTCATGGTATGTGCTATGCTACATAATATGATCTTGCGAAAACAGCTGCAGCAGGACCAGCATAGGGCCGGGCCAAACAGCCCCCCACCATTGCCAAGGCCATCACAGGCAGAGCGTGACTCGGAGGAGGAACAACCTGAGCCTGCCCCAGTATGCCCTGGCCTTGGCAAAGAGGCAACGCATAGCACATACACTGGCTCAGTAGGAACCCTGGGAATGATACCCCTCTCTGACTCACTCATATAATAACAGGGATGCCTAACATGACACAACCTGCTCTCAAACATGTACAGGGAAGTGTAATATGCACATCCGACAGAGGCAGCCCTGCAGCACCACCTGAGGCATGAATGCTATGTGTTAAGTAATGTAACACCATGTACTATATGCACACCTGAGGACCCTGACTAACATCCTACCCTCACCAAGCATCATGCCACAACATGACAATGAGATGATCAAGTGCAATAATTGACGGAAGTATCACAGTTAGTAAAAGGGGATCCAATGTGTGCCAGTCTGGGATGACATGCTGAGCATGACATGATGCACCACCTGCTAGGACTGGCATGCACCTATCAGTGCAGGCCGTATGGATACTGGCAAAGGTTGTTGTTACCCACAGTGTGCCCTGAATAGGTAAGGCTCAAAACACAAACCTATCTCCATAGGTATCAGAAGGGATAAGAATAAGATAAGGGATAAGTCGAAACAGCAAGATGCATGCAGTCTAAACTCACCCAGTATGGAGAATGTTGATATCTGCGCTGTAACAGAAAACTGAGCCAAGGCTCACAACAGCACCCTAACACTACCAGGTTACACCTCATACTGTGCTGTACAGCCTCAAAACATGGAACAAGCTACAAAAGGAGGGTGACTAGCAAGAATTGTCAAGGATAACCACACCCCCATGTTGGTACCACAACAAAAAGCAGAATGGACTAGCCATGGTCAAGTAACAGTGGCTAAAACTGCCCCCCCCCCCAGTTTATAGCCTGCTACAGACTACTGTCCCAACACCAGGAACTGCACCTGGCCTATGCTGGAATACATGAATATATCAAGTCCTCCAAACCACATTGTATTGGGTGACTGAAAATACCCAGACATAGACTGGGAGCATTATACTAGCTCATAGAATCCATAAACCAAAAGGCCCAGGAACAACGTACCACTCCCACAAGAGGGGTAAGCATACTGGATGTGATAATCAGCAACATGGGTACTGGATGGCAAGATGAGAAGTGTATTGCTCACTGGTAAAACCAGACCATAGAGTAATCACACTGGATATACAAATCCTGACCACAGTCCCTAGCCAGAAAACCACAGTGGAAAACATGTGTTAAGCAATATTTGCACTCCTCCAAACTGATGTGGAATCCATTAAAGGTCCTGTGCAGGTGCAAAATATGGGCCACACCTCAGAACCTGTAATACAGCCATTCCATGAACACTGCCAGGAATGCTTGGATTATGCAATCCTAAATTAAAGCAAGACACAATGCCATACATACAGGAATCTGGCATGGTGGACACCAGCCATAACCAAACCATGCAAGAGAATGAGGACGCTACTACATGATAGAGCAAACATAAACAATGAAGTAATCACTGATCAGTAGTATGGCAATAAAATCTGTCCACACATACAATCCACTAAGGCCAGCCACAACAAGTTGAATCTGTGAATCCTGAGGCAATGTTACACCTGCCCCAAGTACACAGACAACCCCCAACTCCACCCAAGAAATACAAATATATGTGAGAGATGCAACCATCTATCCAAACTGGAGCCTGAACTCCCTCAGCTCAGTACTCCCAAAACTAGTCAGGAGGAGAAGGTAACCACAAACACCACAAACACAGTCCCACAAAGACCTATCACAACTGCAAACCAAACACATAAACACAGAAAAACATTCCCGGAGGCACAAATTACAAACACAGCACACCAACAGAGGCCTTTAAAGCAGACACCCAATAAAACAACCTCCAAACATAGCACATGCAACACATAGTGCAAAGCTGGTGTGCCAAACAGTCACAGGCCAGAAGGAGAAACAACATGCCTGATACAGTTGTAATAGGTGACTCCATAGTCAGGCACACTGCTGTCCCGCACACCAGACTGAACAAGGGAAAGGGTACAGTAAGCTGCCTGTAGGCTGCCAAAATACGCCACATAACAGAAGTATGCAGGTTACTCCAAAGCAAGTAGAAATATGATGCAGTCATAGTCCATGCTGGTGTGAATGACCTGAGATGTACCTCCCTAGACTACATGAAAAGGGACATAGATGAGCTCTCTGATTATGTAGTCCAGGCCGGTATGACACTCACCGTTTGCAGCATCCTACCCTTACCAAGAATAATGCCACAGTACAAACATGGAATGATCAGTCATAGCAAGTGGCACACTTACTGGTGTAATTCCAAGGGGATCCAATGTCTGTCTGCTTGGGATGTCATGCTTGACAAGCCACGCAGCTGTTCTTGGGATGGCTTGCACCTGTTACCCCTGGGCGTCTGAATATTGGATAAGGCCTTTGCCATCTCCATAGAGCCTTTTGTAGGCAAGGCTGAAAAGACTGACCCACCACCCTAGAAAACATAAGTGGAAAGAAACATAAGGGTAATGCTGACCAATGCCAGATGTGTAAACCCCAATATGCATGCTCCCAAGGCCATCCCCAGTATGGAGAACATCGATGTCTGTGCAGTGACAGAAACCTGCTGCAAGCCTCCTGACAGCACACCAGCACTACCAGGTTATACCACATATCATGTGTCATGGCCCCAAAACCTGGACCAAAACATAAAAGGAGGGTGAGTATCCATATTCAGCACAGACACCCATACATTCAGGTAACTGACAATGCACAAGGCATTGGAGTCCACCCATGTGCAACTAACTGTAGGCAAGACTGCTGTACAGTCTGTAGCATGCTACAGACCACACTCTCACACACAGGAACCCCACTCAGCCATCCTGAAGACACTGGACAGTATGAATGTCCCACCAAATACCAAACAAGGTACCACAAATTACCACATAGGTGGTAAACCATTATGTATGGAAGGAGTAACCAGGGACCTAGGGACACAAGTGGACAGTAACCTGTTATGTGATACCTACATTGCCAATGTGGCTAGGAAGACTGTCTACATTTGACACCGTATCAGGAAAGGATTCACATCTACGTCAACAGAGGTCATTGTGCCCCTATACTGTTCTCTAATCACACATATAATCTAGTACAATGCCTCATATGGGATGTACCTTACCTGACACCTGCAGCAGTTAGAAAGACCTCAAAGGTACCTCACCAAGAGGATAAAGGGTCTCAAATATATGTCATATGCTGCCTGGCTGTAGACACCCCAGCCGAATGCAGTCACATACTGCCTACACAGAGGCATTGCATGCCTGTTGTAGAAGGCCATGCCCAACACAGGAGTAATGGACATGCTCCACCCCAGAAAAATCAAATCCCTCGGAGCTGTGAGAGTGAGAGATGTCAACCTCAACAAATAATGAAATAGGATGTGCTGGTGGGACAGATACATAATCCAGAGGCTCCCCACACTCTAGACCAGAATCCCACTCCATGTTAGGCAGAGTCCCTCACTGACACTCTTCAACAGGAATCTTGCCAAGTGGATGGATGTTTGTAGAGTTACACTGGGGGTCTTCACTGTGTCATGTCCAGACAGAGGCACAGCAAAGCAAATCATAAATGGCCATAATATTCACATAGCAAGGGGTGGCAAAAGCCACACACACTCTGGCTAGGCTAACAAATGCCCTAGGATGGATAGCCTAGTATGAACCTATGAACCTATGAAGATACAAATTGTACAGGACACTAAGGATAATCCCAAGGCTTTCACAACTGATGGTAGGAACCATGTTGGGAATTCACAGATATGCTCTGAATCACACAAATATCACAAACACACACACATATTGCCAACATACATCCTGACAGGTGCAGTGCAAACCCCCTCCGAATGCAGAATATCTATCCCAGCAGACTGCTGGCCCCCTGACATTGCAGATGCTGAGGTAAAAGCCAACATCTACAAAGCAAAACACACAGCAGCAATGGTATGAGATGGTGTCCTGGGCTTAGTGCAACATGGACTCCAAGATGAATGGAATGCCAAACCACACTACTGCTCAATGTCAGCCTTACCACAGAATATGTACCCAAAGAGCAGTGTACAACAACAGTGGTCCTTCTCAACAAAGGTGTTGCCTGAATGGATACTGAAAACTACTACCCCAGAATCCTGAGAAGGTCGGTCTGCACAGCTATGGAAAGGATCAGCATGTACCACAGACATAAAGATATTGGGGACCTACTGACACTGGACCCTACCCAGTGTGGCTTTCTTAAGTGCAGATCCTGACCCTAAACATGTTTGACTCAACTGAAACAGTCATTAAGGTCATTGGTGAGGGCAATGTGGTCCACACAGCGTAGCTGTACCTTGCAAAGGCTTCTATACAATACCCTACGTGTTCATTATAGATAAGCTCACCAGCTTAAATATAAACCCCTATGTCAGTAGAGGGGTTGCAAACCAGACCAAGGACAGAACAGACATGGTCAGATATGCTGCAGCCATGTCAGACTACAAACCAGATATAACTGGCATCCCACAAGGCTTGGTCCTGGGATCTCCCTCGTCTGGTATATATGTCCCATAGGTACAGGCAAACATGGAAGGACTGTGTCCGAACATGTTTGCAGAGGACTACAAACTGCTCACCACATATGATCCACCAGCTGACACAAGCATCCCACAAAAGGGCCACATAGAAACAGACAACTGGTGCCATAGCCATGTCAGCAAGCTAATTGCAGAAACGTGTATAGTCAACCCCCGTGGATATACAGTAAGTGCCCACCAATTACCACATAGGTGTTAACCCATTATGTAGTTAACATGTAATGTGAGACCTGGGGACACAAGGTGATAGATATCCTGCATTGGACAAACATGTGCTGTAGTGTTTACAGAAACATACCATATACCCACCTAATCATGAAGGTTGTCAGATCTAGATAAGGGGAGGTCATTGTGGCTCTGCAGTCATCCTTCATCAGCGGTACAATTGACTACAATAGCCCCTCTTAGATGTACCTTAGCAGACACCTCCATCAACCGTAAAGTCCCCAACAGTACCTCACCAGGAGTATCAAAGAGCTTGCACAGATGCCATGTGTTGCCTGTGTTGCTGGTATCAATAAACATGCTGCACCTTGTACAATTTGAATGGCAGTGAGCTATGCACATGAGAGACCTGAACCCCAGCACTGACTTACATAGGACAAGCTGTACTGTACGATCCATAACACAGAAGCCACCCCCACCCATGAGTGAACCCCCAGTACAGGCTACCCATAGAGTCACTTATCAATCTTCCTCATTAGGAATCTTGATGAGTGGATGGGAGATGGTAGCTTTATCCTGGGTATCACTGTCATGTCACAGGTAGACAGAGGCACAGTATACTAACCATGACATATGTCATGGCAAACTCCACTTACAATGTGTGTTGAAGGACAAACACACTCTCCAACTAGCATTAGACATGGACTAGGGCACATCGCTAGTGTTTGCAAATGTACACCTATGTTGTGGAATACACTACCAATGTTGGACAAGCCTGGTTTAAGTAGTTCATATCTGAACAGAATGCAACATGGTCAGATGTACACAACTGGCCCCTAACTAGGCTGTTGTGCCCACTATCAAAATGTAAAGCAGTGATAGCACTAAAGCCCAGGATACTGTCCACCACAGTCAAAGTACTACCAGTACACTACACAGTACTACAGTGTTAGGTCAGTGTGAAAGGATGTTGACAGCTGTATGCAAAGTATCCCATGCAAACACTGCAGGCACAGTATAATCCTGTTGTGTTCACACACAAAGCAGTTGTACAGTAACTACACAACATGACACACAACACACATCCATAAACAGGTGATATTTGTTGAAGTTCACACTCATCCACAAATGTGGTGGGCTGCAGAGTCCAACATATGGAATGCTCACACTGGGCATGCTCACACACTTTGATAAATGAGACATATGTCAGACAACATGCCATGGGAAGACTGAACTGGGCATGCTCACACACTTAGGCCAAATCTCAGTTTAGCAGTTGGACACACATATCTGGTATTTTTATGTGTTATTCCAGGAACCAACCACATTACAGCAGTCTGCCCAGTGCACACAGTTAAATGACTACAGAGACATACGTGATATAGTGGATCCCTCCCATATGCAAACATCTTCCACAGATTCACAAGTTGTTCATACAAACAGGGAATGCTATGGCAATAAAGATGTGCAAACAGTCTATCAGCAACAAATAATGTGCATTTGACAATTAAACATATGGGTGTAGAGGTCAACACTAGGCTGTTTGCCCTAGGGAATGACAGCTTAGCCAGAGTGTGCTTGGTGTCTGCCTGCCCACAGGATGCACAGTCCCCTTTCTAAACACCGATGATGTCAGCATCCTATAAGTACAGCAGGAGAAAAGAAGCTTCCCAGTAATGCGAATAGCGTGCACTGCTAATGCATCTGTCACAAGTGTCATAACGTAGTTAGGTAGGGGTTTGAATCCTGCAAAGGCTCAGTGTGTGAGTGGAGTTGGTGTGTGTGTAAGTCTGTGGAAGAGAAATGTCCCATTTGGCAACTGGGAAAACACACTACAGGATGCACATTCCCCTTTCTAAACACTGATGATGTCAGCACTCTATAAGTATAGCAGGAGAAGAAAAACCTCCTAGTAATGCAAATAGCGTGCTCTGCTAATGTGTGCGTCTCAAGTGTCATAACATAGTTAGGTAGGGGTTTGAATCCTGCAAATGGCAACTGTGTTTGTGTTTGTCTGACGGGGGTTATTGTGTGTGAGGGAAATGTCCCTTTTGGCAACTAGGAGAACAGACCACAGGATGCACACTTCCCTTTCTAAACACTGATGATGTCAGCGCCCTATAAGTACAGCAAGAGAAGTGAAACCTCCCAGTAAAGCGAAGAGCACACTCTGCTAATGTGTCCGTCTCGAGTATCATAACATAGTCAGATAGGGGTTTGAATCCTGCAATTGGCAAGTGTGCGTTTTTGGCTGAGGGGGGTTAGTGTGTGTGTGAGGACAATGTCCCTTTTGGCAACTAGGTGAACAGACAACAGGATGCATATTCCCCTTTCTAAACACTGTTCAGCTGAAGGCCATGGCTCTGGCACAAGTTGTCTGTTTCTATGATGCCCCTATGGAAGATGCTTGTGTCAGCTGGAGAGTCGATTATGGTGGCCAGTTCGCAGTCATCTGCATATCTGGTCAGCCACAGTTCGTCCGTGTTGGCCTGTACCTCCAATAAATATATACCAAACAAGAGAGGTCCCAGGACTGAGCCTTGTGGGACACAACTCGTAACTGGTTTGGAGTCTGGCATGGCTCCAGCAATTCTAACAATGTGGGTTCTGTCCTTGAGCCACTGTGCAATCCATCTAGTGAGATAGGGGCTTATATTTAAGCTGGTGAGCTTCTCTAGAATGCCCAAGTGGGGTATTGTTGTGAAGGCTTTTGCAAGGTCCAGGTAGGCTGTGTGAACCACCTTCCCCTCGTCAATGGCCTTGGTGACTGTTTCAAAGAAATCAACCAGGTTAAACCTGGTAGTGCTGGTGTGCTCTCAGTAGCCCTGAACCAGGCATCTGTTACTGCACAGCTATCAATGTTCTCCATGCCAACGAGTGGTTTGGGTGCATGCATCTGGAGGTTTAGACTTCTGGCGTTGGGTAGCATTACTCTTAGTTTCTTATCCCTTGTAATACCTATGAAGGTGGGTTTGTCATTTGAGCCTTGCCTAACATAGGCACTATGAGGGTAGCAAGAGCCTTTGCCAATATCTGAAAGCCCAGGGGTGACAGGTGCAGGCTGTCCCTAGCGAAGCAGGTAGTTCAACAGAAGATGAATATGTGAAGGTGTAGTGCCTGTGATTAGTTAGCAGTAGCATATATGACTGCTCACGTGGACACATGCCAGGTAAGACATATGCACTGTGTCACAGGCAATGTACATGTGCACAGGACAAACAGTGACATACATATAGTAAGCTATGCAGATGGCACTAGGAGTCCACAGAAGCTCTATAACTATGCATTGCAGGTGTGATCAGTATTCCAGGGTAATTGCAAGCAAACATGCATGCAAACAAAGCTACAGTAAACAGGGTTGCATGTAGTCCATTGTACAACAAACAAGCTGTACCAGTTCCAGTAGGTAACACTGCAAATATGCAGGCACTATGCACATGTACATGGAAATACACGGGTCAGATGGCTAGGGTCCAGTCTCAGTGCACACAAGTGTACAGACCATGTACTGTCAGGATGTACAATAACTGGATGGAAACCCATGTGCTCATACTTGCAGTAATACACATGTCAAATAACAGACACTGAGCCTTCACTCAGTGGTTCCATACTTAGTAGGATGTATGCTACCTGGCCTGCCACCACAGTATCCCTGACATATATGGGGACTCTCCCTCCTGTGACAGTTAGTTATGTGTGTTGGGACTGTTTAGCATGGTATGAGACGTGAGCATGCAGTGCTAGGGTGCTCCTGTGTGTCCTGTACCAGTCGTGTAGTACTGCACACATATCAACATCCTCAAACATCTGCATTGCAGAGTCCAGTGTGGGCAACATGCCACTTGCAATTTACATGTCCATCATTGTGTATTACTACATTCATTACCTTATCCCCTGTGCTACCTATGTATGTAGCCTTCTGTTGACATAATTACCACCAGTATGCCAACATGTGCAGATGATACACTATGGTACTTACCATGGGTGTAGACAACAGGACATGACAATCACACACTTACTGCATCAGGCATGCTGTGATATACCCACAATTAATTCAGCACACAGTACTGTTAACAACATGATACTATTACTACACATCTATGTGGTCACCCTGTGCATCAGCAACATGTTAACCTGTACCTGCACAGTTGTTACAGATTGCAGGAGGTGGCACAGTTTCATCATATGCACAGGGTGTGAACTTGGTATGCCTGAGTCAGCCACCGATACCACCAATTGACATGTATGTGTATGTGTGTTGGTGAGGGACAGCAGTAGAAGGTGGGGCAATGTTGATGCAGTGTGTGCGTGTATGCAGTAGCCCTAGGTGTTGTCAATTCACATGTGTGTATGGATGCACACAGTTCCACCTCATGGCTGCCATATACTGGTGTTTGTGGACAGCCACAGACTGTACCTGCCAGGTCATACAGATCAGTGTCTCTGGCCACGGACACGGTACCTGTGCCTTGCAGGGGTGCTACGGACCATATCCAGTACCAACCCAGACTGGGTACTGTCATCAGAAGCAGGTGTTCATTGACTGGACACAGATCCCTGTCGGGCCTGGCCAGAGCCACGTGCACGTGGTCTCCTGGGGCGGTCTGATGACAGCACAGACCCAGCATTGCTGGGGCTGCTGCTGGCACTACGGGGGCAGCCGCGGCCCTGCTGTCGTCCGCGATGACTGCCAGCTGCTGCAGTTGCTGGCATACGGCCACATCGACGCCTCAACCGCCTACCATCGCCTTGGCTCATGGACATGTAGTTGTGGAACCGGTCTAATATGTCCCCACATCGTCTGTCTATGACATCGGTGAAATCACGGATGGCAGCTGCAATGTCACGCATACTGTCAGTCATGGCTGTGCGACATGCTGTCATCTCCCTCAGACCCTGTCTGGTGTACCGTTCCATACATGACTGTGCCTGCATGACAGCCCGAAACATAGCTGAGGTTGTAAGACCTCTGTGGGCACGTCTGACAGGGGCAGTACGCCCACGGATGCTCCCATGAGAACCCATGGACATCTGTCTATGTGGTACCATCTCTGGGCCATGCCCATGGCTGCTGTGTGGGGAGGCATGTGCCACAGATACCACATTACCCTGGTCAATGCCCACTGTATGCTGTCCATCATCTAGGGACATTGGTGACAAAGGGTGTATTGGCAGGATAACTGTGCGCATTGATGGGGTCGACAGCTGTGTACTGTCAAACGGCTGACCAATGGCGGACCCTGGCATACTTTCCTGTGCCATTACACAGATGTCATCATTATCAGTACCCACGGCACCTGATTCAGGTTCCCTGCTACATGACACCAGAGCAGCAACAGAACCTGTGGGAGGGAAACAGGAAACACAGTTTACAATGTCTACACATTACCAGTGATGCACACATGCACACATGCACACATGCACAGGTGCACACATGCACACATGCACAAGTGCACACATGCACAGGTGCACACATGCACACATGCACACATGCACAGGTGCACACATGCACAGGTGCACACATGCACACATGCACAGGTGCACACATGCACAGGTGCACACATGCACACATGCACAGGTGCACACATGCACAGGTGCACACATGCACACATGCACAGGTGCACACATACACACATGCACAGGTGCACACATGCACACATGCA
This sequence comes from Protopterus annectens, assembly GCF_019279795.1. Taxonomy (NCBI): domain Eukaryota; kingdom Metazoa; phylum Chordata; order Ceratodontiformes; family Protopteridae; genus Protopterus; species Protopterus annectens. The sequence goes on along the minus strand of NC_056733.1, from coordinate 710,223,514 downwards.
CACATGCACACATGCACAGGTGCACACATGCACACATGCACACAGTTTCACACAATTGTACAGTACTCAGTATGTGTGATATCAACACACAGACACAGACACACCTACATGCATACAAAGAGCACTACTAAGTGAGCCAAATAGTACTATTACTATCAACACTATTACTGGAATTGTTAATACACACTCACCAGCATGGATAGGCTGCATTGCTGTTATACCAGAGGGTCCTGCAGACGTGAAGAAACTAATGTCAGTGGGCACAACTCTGCCATTGTTACTGAGTATGATACAGGTCAGTAGTACAACAGTCGCCTTTCACAGGTCAGCTGCTAATATTGAGGATATCACACTTGCACATTAAATACTATGGTGACAGCTACAAACCAAGGACACACCTCACACATGCATTAACTACCAGTGTACACAACAGTCAACTATACATATGGCATATTACCTGCATGTTCACTGTCTTGCTGCTGCGTGGCTCCAGCCTCCATCATAATGCATGTCTGCTGCTGTTGCTGTTGCTAGAAGACTGGAGCCACTACACTCATGAGTAGTCCCTCCAGTCTGGTGAGTGGGGGATGTGTAGCCACCCCACCACCTGTGGCGACCTGTTGCCTGTGGATATCCGACGCACGCTGATGGACATGTCTGATTAAATCACTGCAGTGATGTCGTACCTGCTCATATGTCCTATTATGTGAGCCTATGTCATTTACCCGACGGACAAGGTCTTGCCACAGTGCAGCCCTCTCCTGCTGATTCTGGCTGGTGCGGGAAAAGAGTATTGCATAATCCCGCACCAGGCTCTGGTGTATCTCCTCATCCTCAGCTGTGGAGTAGGTGGGATTCCGTGGGTGGGCCATGTACCTGAGAATGAAAATAACCTGGTATCAGCAATATATGTCAGCAGAATTTGGCACACATACTACACATGCTACTCGACTGTTATGATACAACATATCTCACATATGTAGCATCTGTCTGTCTATTGGTGGATACACATGTAGATGGCCAGGTATCAGTTCTCAGCCAGCAACTGTGCAACGGTACCTGGCACACTCCATACGACATACTACCAAACCCCAGCAGTCAGAATACTGATTCAGGTCAAGAGCACCTCCTCACTCTGGGGGTTTGTATCTAGGTACTGTATGGCCTACATCATCAACTACTGTGAGCTGACCACACACTGATTGCCCTGGATATACATATTCCACCTCCACCACCAGCACAAACGACTATAGTGCATAACATAACAGATACAAACTTTACACTTTGTAACAGTGACATGGTATCCTTTCAGACCACTGGGCCAGTGGCAGATACAACCCACAATGCTGACCCCTACACAATTGCTTTCTACAGACATCTCTGAGAATGCATGGATCATGCAATCCCATATATGACCAAGACACTCTCCACAAAGGGACAGCATCCTGTCTGGTGGACCCCAGCCATAGACAGATTGTATTACAGAAGATGGAAGCTACTGCAAGACAGAGTATAATTCCATAAAGAGAGGGAATGTCTGAGCAGCACTAGTAAGGATCTATTTTCCATCATACAAAATCCATGGGCAACTTTGAGAGGGAAATCAAGAGGGACACTACAGATAACCAGAAGGCCTTCTTCAGTTATGTTAGCAACCTGGTCAGGATCCATCCTCTATGCCCATAGTTAGTACACAACAACAAATATTTCACTGACACCACAGATATCGACAACATTGTGGCAGACAGGTTCAGTGCAGGTGTCACCCCGCCCTCTCCCCCAACATAAGACATAGTTATCCCAGCTGACTGTAACCTCCCTGTCATCACAGATGTCCAGGTGAGAGCCACCCTCAGGACAGCAGAATACACAACATGAATGGGACCTGAAGGTATCCCCAGTTGCATGCTACATAAACTCTGACAGGAGCTAAACACACATATAGAAGTGCTACGTAACACTAGCCTGACTACAGGATATGTACCTGTACACTGGCGCACAGCAGCAGTGGTTCCACTCCACGAAGAAGGCACCTCAACATACCAATACAATACAACACAATACATACATTACAATACAATACTATACAATATGCTATTGCCCCTGGGACTACAGCAGCGTACTGTTCTGCTACCCTGACCATTGTGACACATGTGGTGTGATGGTACCTGCTGCTGTCACACAGTTACACCGGGTGACTCATATGGCATATTACCTATCTGACTAACATTCAGCAGGGGTATGTGTGACATGTACTCATGGGGAGTCTTGCTTCTTAACACTGTGTGGTTTATTGCAGGGTATGTCTTATCTGTGGGTAGGAACTCTTACCTCCACATGTGCACTCTATTGCAGTGGCACGGATGACACACAGCAGACATTTATGTTGTGGATGGTGTGAGGTGTTACTGTTGTTGTTGGACATTTGTCATGGGTGTGACTTACATATGTAAATCCGGGAGTGGTAACCTCTATGTGGGTAGCATATGTGTACTCTGTGGTGTTGTCAGTCACTGTGCATTGGTAATGTGTTTGAGTGCATTGTCACAGTGTTGTACATGTCACTGTGTCCTTCTCCATATCTGTAGCTGTCATGTGAGGTCCATACCATGGCATCCATTATGTGGTGTGGAGGGGTACACCGACCTACATGTCCATAGCTGACACACCATGTCCGCTGACACATACCATGTGCAGGTATTCCAGGGATAGTGTGCCACTGTGAATATCATTGGGGCCACTATTGTACACATTTATGACCCTGTTCACCCCTGACACATGCAGTGCTGGGCAGCCAATCACATATCTGGTGGTTACTGGTGTAGATGATCTGGAATGTGGTATGGTACTCCAGTTTTGACACTGGTGTTCACTCCATGCCTTTGTCACCAGGCACCTGTTGAAATACATCTGTACACATGTGCCTCACTCAGAATTTATATACATCTCTATCTCTCTCTCTCTCTCTATATATATATATATATATATATGTATATAGATATATCTATATGTATATATATATATATATATATATATATATATATATGTCTGTATACATATACACATATATATATATATTGATGTACATATATTGCTATAGATGTGGAGGGGGGGGCACAGAGGGGGTGTGAGTGACAGAGAGGGTGGGACAGGCTGTGTTGCAGGTCGTCATATACAGTCATACCTGTAGATAGTCAGATCAGTCTGTCTATGTATATGTATCTACATATATCTATATCTGTATGTGTGCATTACATAGATATGTTTGTACAATATTCTATCTACATCTGTCTATGTATTCCTACATCTCTCTCTCTATGTATGTATACATATATGCATATCATATATATATATATATATATATATATATATATATATATATATATATACACACACACATACATAAGTTGACATACATACGTATCCATATGTTAGACAGGTATATCAACATATTTGTCTACCATACTGTATACACACATTAACATACTGCTAAACATACATAACTGTAAAACCTACTTTGTACATGGCACTACAACCTACAATCAACCAACACTGATACGTGCACATAGATGCTCTCACATACAAATGTATGTACAGCCTTCACTGATAGTTGCTGTATGTCCCCTGCCCTTTACACATCTTCATATACATATGGATACAGACCAATGACACATATGGAGGGTTCACAGTATGTAGACCTTTATAGTATTACTTTACATTACCTGTGTTTGTCACAGCTGCTTGTGTTGCCATCTGGTTTTCTGTCCTGCTGCTCCACTTCCCAGTTGTCAGCTTTCAGGTAGCTGTTGCTGAACAATTTGTTTGTGTCTGCTTAATTGCAGTTTTCTCTCTCTCTCTCTCTCTGTCTGTCTCTCACGTCCTTCTCAGGGTGCAATGAAAGTATTGCATGTGTGGACTGGGAGTACAGCATACTTTGTAGGTATCTGCATATACCCATGTGATGGCCTCTGCACCAATTGTTAGCCAGCATTTGCTAATTGCATGCAGCCAGTTGTGTACTGATTGCAGTTCTCACTGTGATTTCAGAACAGTGCTATAAAGAGGTATGTGAGATAGGCATAGCCCTTTCAGATTTTAAGGGCATGGACCATGCTGTTATGCTGTGGACAATGTTCTGTGAGTGTAAAGGTTGGTATCTCTCTCATATTTCCAGGTGTGTTGTAGATTAACATTCCTCCATTCATTTCTCCAGTTTCCTGTACTAACTGTGTATGTACACTGACACCTACAACTACTACTACTGTTAATGTGTGTGTGTGTGCTTTCCTTTCACTTTTGCTTGCACTTTGTTGCTAAGGCTTCAATAGTTGCCCTTTACAGTCACTACTTGTATGCCTGCTAGGCGTCTTGACTGTAGTGTGCTGCTGTAGCTTTCCTATTTTCCATGTACATTCACACCTTGGAATGCTTGCTATATCTGCTAGGGTGTTACAGCATGCAGTGTGGTCTGGCCATGGTGTGGGCCTTGACATCTACTAGGGTATTTGAGTATGCTGCTGAGCAGGCCCTTAGAGAAGTTCAGGTTCATCTGTTATGTGCCTCATGGAATGGTACATATTAGTGGAGTACACCCATTAAAATGTCTGGTATGCTGCAGTTGTGACTGTGGGTTAGCATGAGCATATGTATTACTACACTTTTTCTGCCATGCAAGTGATGAATACTTTCAGGACTCCATAGTTACCATTGCATGTGTTGCACCTTTCTGCCTACTGTTTGTACATTTCACATGGGGTTTGTGGGGCATCCTTGTAAGTCATTCACTGTTGCTATGTCTAGGCTCTTAACTATTCAAATATGGTGGTGTCAGACCCATCATGTGTACAGATATTTGCAGGTTGTCCACATTTCTGCCTCATATTTTGGTCAATATCTCATGCACACCTTTTTCTGGCAAGTCACTCTGGGCTCAAGTCAGAATATGGTGACAAACATTCAAGTTTCAGACTGCATACCCTTCCAAACATCCCACAAAGTGCAGACCCTGTTACACTCTGAACTGTCTGCGTTTGTTGTAACATTATTTGTAATGTGTCCCTGGTTTTGGGCCTTTGCTCCACATATTTTATTACTTGGTCCAGATGTGTTCCTGTAAGAGGTTGTGGGGTATGGGCAGTGCTTATCCTGCTGTGAGTATGTGTGTGGCTTGCAAGGTGCTATAGTGACATTATTACCTACTAGCTTCCAACTAGCATGGCTGTTTCTGTTCACACACTACTATTATGGAAATCCACTAGTTTTGATAGTAATTCTAAATGGCATGCTTTGTGTACTACACATCTTTATTCCCTTTACATTCATTCCTACTATTACATGATATATTTATTTTAGCGCAATGTTCTTGTATAAGAGTCATGGCTTAGTGGTAAGTCATGTAGACTACTGTTTCCAAGGTCCTGGGTTCGGGACTCACAGTGGGATTTTATTTTGCTTTTGAGCTGAGTACAGGACCTGTCAATCAAAGTGACTAAGGCACTTTTAAGCAGTTGTAACCGGGTTAGCGCTGGTTTGTGCAGAGCTCACGCATGGGCACTTGCAGTAAGCTCCGCGCACACCCGCTTACAACCGCTTAAACATGCTTACTCTTGCGCACACCCGCGCTATTTTCTTTGAAAGAAAATAAAATGGGGAGACAGGAAAGTGGTGAAAAAGGGGTCACAAAGAGGGTAAGACAGTAGGGAAACAAGCTTGGGATGTGCAGGAGGGATGTAGGTAAGGCCCATAGCTGCCCATTTCTTCATCAGCAACAGCTGTGCATATGTATGTAATTTGGTGTGACATTTGAAACCTTCCACCCCTGAGAGAGGTGTCAGGACAACAATAATACTTGTTGTACAGCCAATTGTAATTGATAGGTTCCATGTCCAGTAGACATGTGTGCGGAATGGGCAGCTATGTATGGGGCGTAATTTTTTTGTGGGTACAGAGTGCCCTTTTTTTTTTTTTTTTTCAGGTGAGAGTGGTATGTCAGGTGAAGGAAGTTGGTACAGCTGGGGAGGTAGGTTGGGTAGGTAAACAGACAAGACAAACAAGACGCATACAGGGGCGGTGTATGACACGTGTGGGGGGTTACACAATACGGGGACGGATGTTTGGATATCCAGAGCCCATGAGCCCACAGATGGCAACAGTGGAACTGATATCCCCACCCATAGGCAGTTGCCACTGTTCCTTCACTGCCCAGGACAGGGCTGTGCTGGGGGCTGTGTAGGCGGGGCAACAGGCATGCCTGTTAGTTGCGCCACCCGTGCCTTGAGCTGGCGTAGGGGCTCGAGAACAAAGTCCCGAATCTCCCTACGCACCACAGTCCGGATGCTACGGAGGGTGAGTGGTGGTCCTCCTCCGGCCACACTTGCAGTGGGGGGGCGAGCCCCATCCCCTGCAGCGCTTCCACCCACAGGTGGCACAGGGCCACCGTAGGAGGGTCCGGACTCGGCACTAGTGCCAGGTGCACTCGCCAGCTGAGGTGGGAGAGGTGGGTCCACTGGAACCCACCTTCCCTGTCGTACTATGTTTTGCATTATGTCATGACAGTTTGGGTTAGTGACATATAATACCATTCACAATTAGTTGTAACAGCATGCATTAGTATTCCCATTAACCAAACACCCAGATATTCACAACATTGAACAGCGTGCATAGCACATGCATAATTTGAACAGAAATACACAGTCCAACAACATGCAGGGTTAATTGATGGCAACAGGCCATCAGGTGTGGATGTATGAACAGGGCAGATGCATCAACAGACATGCAAATATATATGACCCAACAGGACAAACATCCAGGGGTGTTAATTGTGATTGCACATACCATTTTCACGTGGAATGGGTTATATGTGGTTATAGGGTGGGGTGAAGAAAGTAATATTAACACCTTCAAATAACAATACATATGCTGTACATTTCTAATAGCTACAGTTATATACACACTACTGTTCTAACTACAGTTTCCTATATGACAACTATTTCAACTTGGTGATAGGACTGTTACTGCAACATCAATATATATTTTATGGTTCTTCATACACATTCATATCTAGCTTTGTTCAGCTACATCATCCTGCTACATTTGCTTTATATAGCTGTAGACAAGTGTGGATGTTTGGTATATCAGACAAACATCATATCTGCATATTGCAGACTGAGAGCAACATATCCAGATTTTGGGATACACATTCCAGATGCAGCAACACTTTGAACAGATTTTGCTGTTTGGTTTTGAATCTCACATGCATTTCATTCTGTCTTGACTGCAGTATACTTTATTCAAGGGTTATTACTACTGTATTGCTGGATTCATGACACTTTCTCACACTCTCTCACTTGCTTTCATTTTACTATTCAGGATGGTACTTCTAGGCTTTATTGACATGTTTTACCAGTAGTTATTACAATCCTTTCCAGCAGTCTCACTTCTGTCATGTTTCAGTATTTCCACAGGGATATATTTCACACATGTGATTTCATCATCTTCTGCAGCTATACTTTTCAGCCTGCTGCAGGTTGTGTACTATTTTCTTACAGGCAGGGCATTTTTATTTCGGAATATATGTTGGACAGTTTCATGTTTAGGTTAAACTTACAGGCTGAAACACACTTTTGTAATCAAGCATTACTTGCATACACTTTCACACTGTTACTTGCAGATTTTATTCCTTACTGACTACACTGCACTCTTTTGCTGACTGTCATACTTTTATATTTCTTTACAGTTACTGGTAGTGGATTACTGACCTGCCTGGTGGCGCAACCGCACCAGCCTATCGCCATAGGCTCTGCGGTTCACAGATCGGACACCTGCAGCTGTAATATAAATGAAGTAATATTGGAATACACATCTCCATAATATCAGCTAGTTTAATTTCTTACATACATAATTAAATGTTACTTACTCAGTAGTGGGGCGTTGGGTGTTTGTCGGGCCTCCTGGATCCAAAGGTTCAGTTGGTCCTGCTTGCATCTCTTCAGGTCCGCATGGTGGTGACGGACCTGCTCACCAGTCCTTGGAATCCCTGTGGCACTGGTGAGATCATGAGCCAACCGGTCCCACGCCTCAGCCCTGTATGCTCCCCAGAGGACCTGGCCCTGCATGAGTTGGGCCTCATGATTATGGACTAGGAGCCAGACCATGTACCTGGACTCCTCAACATCTCACCTCTGTGCTCAAAAGCGACTACCCTCTCCTACTCCTGTCATTCTGCCTGCAGGTCAGTTCTACAATCGTTTATGCTGTGTATTCCCGCCTATGGGGCTTATATAGTCCGTTTTTTCCCGCACATATCTGTGATTGGCCATTTTGGAATTGTATCAACTTCACTAAACCTGCATTGTCATGCTCTAGTTTGTATTCATTCCTATATATTAGCTTTTATTGCATTCACAGGTACTGCTGTCATGGCTTAGTGGTTCTGTACCTTGACTATGGTGTATAGTATCCTGGGTTCGAACCTGGCCACTGCTTTTTATTTTTCATGACTGTCTAGACATGCTGAGGGGTGTGCCTGTGTAAAGGCAGTTTTGATACGGCTTGCTCAACGTTGCCCGTTGGTTAGCTTGTTTGCACGGTGCGCAGCTCCGCGCAAACGGGGTACGCTGCTTTAAGCCTCATTTGGCTATCGGCACGCATATTACGCTCAGCTCAGTTAGGGGCACATATATTTAGTGTGTTAAACCACTGCTCAGCTATGGGCAACCATTTTGCGCCAGTTAAACCACTGATCATCTACGGGCACATGCACTCACTCTGTTAAACTGTAGCTCCGCTATGAGCACATCTGGCATTTTTTTTTCTTTTGTTACCTCACATGTCTTCAATATAAATGGGCTATTTCATTACATTTTACATATATTGGGGTTTTATGTGTACATATTTGTCAGGGACTTGTTTCCTGCTTGTTTTGAAAAAAAAAATTGGTGTTGTGGGGGCTCGAACCATGAATGCCTGCTCGTCAGCCAACATCTCTACCGCTACGCTATTGTTTCTTGGCTTATTTTGCATATTTAGTTCTTATATGCTTTCCCACTGACTGCTAACTGTAGCTGCGCTACGGGCACGCCTGTGCAAATGAGCGCACTCACGGTTAAACATCTTTACAATTTAAAAAAATATATAACATGTTCATTTATATATATTTTATGTTCATAGTCTGTGGGGGCATGTGTTGTGTTGTGTTTATTCACATTTCCGTGGACTCTGTTGTGGGTGTTTACTTTGGGCACTTTTACACTTCTGGGAGCGTGTCCGCTTGCAGGGCTCAGCCTACGGACACGCTCCCTACTGTCTTACACGGACCGTGTTAGACTTAGGTGTGATTCAGCATGCTCTCATGAATATGCAAAGCATGCTGACATCACTCCGTTTAACTGCAGTCTCCGTGTAAGAGTTATAACTCTTACACAGAGGCTTCGTGAATCCTGGGGAAAGTCTTTCAAAAAGCTAGGGACTCCAAAACACATACCCTTTACTGTTATTACCTAAACCATTGCAGTCCATAATGAGTCACCTCCCAAATAGCCATAATGAGGGAAAAGGTGAGCCTTTCAAAAAAATAATTGGCACCTTACCATTCATTATTATGTATACTTATTGCAGCCTCTTGGTCTTCGATACTATCGGATGCCATTTCCTTAATCTAGTTTGTTATTATCCAGTATTTATTCCTCACTGTTTTAGTATTCAATTCACAAATAACAATATTCATTTTATTTCATGCAGCAATTATTCATGAAGAAAAACAACACCCTCAGCATTGAGTAACTATTTACAAGTGGCTTTTGTCTAAACATTTTCAGACTGTTAATAAACTATTATTATTAATATTATTATCATTATTATTATTGCTATTGTGATTACTACTAATGGGTGCTATTTTGAAACAAACATGATGACAGTTTAGATGCAACAGCTCTGCCTCCAGTGAAAAGAATGCAAAAACAGCCATTGTTTTAAGAAACAAATTATACTCAGAGGTACATGATATTATTCTGCTAACGATATATTTTTTTCCTTGCGGAGAATGGAAGGATGAAAGTGAAATTAGAACAGTTTTGGGAAAAGCTGGATTGTATGACATGGGTTATAGAAGCAATTTGACATGAAATAACAGCGACCCAAAAAGAAAACAAATATTTTAAACAAGGTGTTGTTCCTGTGAAAAGCAAACAGAAAGGTGGGTAGATATTTATAGCTTCAAGAAGGAGAGGGTAAACTAAATGCATCTATGGATGTTATATTGAGCTAACAAAAAAGAATTAGAAATCAGAATAAAGAGGGGGGACTTGTACAGTATATCACACAAACACAAATGCACGCATGCACGCACACACGTGCACACACACACACACACACACACACACACACACACACACACACACATGCATGCACATACACACAGGTTACTTTAGTACAGCCCATGTGTTCTATACATAATACTGTACAATAATACATCCATCTTAATACTGTACAATATTCAGACATTGGTTATTCTATTAGTATTTCATGTGCAAGAAATCTGAGCACATAAAACAAAATAAAGCACAGTAATGCAATTATATCAATGGTCACTCGGTACATTAATATTTCAGATGTTGTTAATAAAGGCTAATAGATAGGCATACAGTTTTAAAAGGAAGACCAAAGTTTTTCTCATTTGGATTTAGAGAACATTTTTACCTAAATGTGTTACCCAAATGTACTGTCTGCTCATCCTCTACTGCACTGTCACACAACACTCTGACATTTGTGAAAATCAGAATAAATTGTATACCTTTCTGTTTGTTTGCAAAACAATAACATTTTATTTTGCTTTCTTTTTCTGTAGAAAAAAATTCTATTTCTGTAGACATTCTTAGTAGATAGAGAGTAAGAGAGATTATTGGTATATCCTGACAATTTCATAAATGATATATTATTGCATTTTATTTGTTTGTTTTTTCATGCATGCTATATTCTTTTTTATTTTTGGGGGGGGACTAAAATACTACAGAGCAGTAAAATCAGTTGCATACGTGACATCAGCATACAAATTCTGATGGCCATCTTTTCAGACATTTTGTTTATTTATGCATTATAAATAATTTTTGTGGAGGTGCAGTGCAACAAAATACAAAATAATGTTTACCTCAGCACTGACGTGCAAATATGTCTTATGTCTGAGAATCTTATCATCAAAATTGTCATGCCAATAAATACTCTTAACTAGTTTTATGAAACAGTAAGCCAAACTGTGGTGTCATTACGTGATGAAACTTATCTTTACATATTTCTTTCTTTACATGTTTATCCCTTCCAACTAGGTTTCAGCACTTGCTAATGTGAGCTAAAGCACAAACATGCAGTCCACACAATATGCTAGGAACTTAGACAACACATCTCCTTTTACAGCCAGTATGTTCTCAACACTATGGTCCATTGAGTTGCTGTATTCTCCTTTGCACCAGGACAATGAGGTAGATATTGAAGTTAGAAGTTGTTTTAATGTTTCAAAAAGCTTTGACACCACACCCATACCACCCTCACTGACAAAGAACTTTCAAGCTGACTGTTTAGCAGACATAATTGGCAAAACTTGTTTAAGTTCAGTATATCACAGACAATATTTGGTAGTGTTTCCACACATGCAAACAATTTTTTATTTTTTATTTGATATTTGTTTATCAGGATGGTCTGACTGGACTAGTAGTCCATGTTCAGAGGAGGCCTGGGGAAAAAGCTCTATTACAAAGTAAACACATATAACAATATTTACTAGGTAATAAAAAGAAAGTGTATAGAAGAAACAGAGTACAATATCTAGGAGTGTCTAAACTGAAAATATAAAAACATTACAATTAGCATACAGTATTATGGCACCACTATAGACATCAGTATAATACAAAAATGTGAAATTCTGACAATCAATTAGGAATAGCAGTGAAAGGACTTATGTATAACTTATGTATATGGGAATTCAGTCCATACCTCTCAACTGTACAGATTTATGCAGAATACCCAGATTTTGGCTTCATATTTTTGGGGTCTGTTTTTCATAAAATTGTGGTTTTCTGGCAAATTAGTGGTAAATCATTAAAGACTAAAGTTCGAAAACATTGACAGACATTTGCGTTTCAGACTTCGTATACTTCAGAACATTCATGCTAATGCAAAACCTGTTATTCTATCAACTTTCTAAGTTTACAAGAGCAATATTTAAAAATTGTCCCAATTTTGAGCCTTTGTTCCACTTTTATTTATGGCTTTGTCCACATGCCTTCCTCTAAGAGGTTGACAGGTATGATGGGAACTCAAAAATAAAGGAGCTACTTGAAATTAAGTCTCCCTTGGAGAAGTGAGGAGTGTAGACGGGAGAGATAAGGGGGAACCCAAGAGAAAGGGAAAGTGGGAGTGGGAGCAGAAGGGGAACAGATTGGAACAGAGACAGAAAAACATATGTGATGTAAGACAATGAGATGTATGATCACCCTGCAAATAGGCAGAAGCAGAGCCAGTTGCTGATTAAGAGTTCCCTGAGAATTTGTTTAAACTTTGATGAGTTGATGGCATTTAGGATGTATTGAGGGATAGTGTTCCAGCTTCTGGATATTTGGTTGAAGAGTAGAGAATCTCCATAGCTATTGTTGGATTTCAGTGACTTTTAACTGGAATTTGTCAGATTATTTTAGGTTTCTATTATTAAAGTATTCTGCCGTGTCACACACAAAACAAAAAATAGTTAAATACTGAGGACATTGTTGTGATATATTACATGTAGATAATTCACTGCCCTGCTTCTGCTTGGAACTTATCTGTTAGTGAAAGCCCAACTTATTTCACTAACAGACCCAGATGGGTAAAAACTGCCTGTAGCAACTCAACAAAAATACTGAGGATTAACCTTAGATCAGAACCTTACAGTGGTAGTCATTACCAGAATGCATATAGGCTACCTGTGCAGTCTGTGAAAGACTGCAAGCAAGCTGCAATTCATAGAGGCCACTTACGCTAATGTGCGATGGCTGCAAATAAGCCTAAGCAAATGCAGTCCGAGCAGAATGTAAACAAGGAATGATGTAAACCAGCATATGCTAATGAAGCATTCTCTCACCTATGCAAATCATAGTGACATTTTCCTGCTTTTCCACTCTGTCTGCAGATATGGTATATAAAGCAAAATCCTACCTATCCTATCTACTTTGCAGCCCATGAAAATGCTGTCAATTCTTTCCTGTTGTATGATGCTTGCTTGGCTGAGCCAACACTGCTTGTGCCCAACAGCACTCACCAGCCAAAGAAGTGAAAATATAAGCAGAGAATAACTCATTATAATTTTGATATTTGGGAAATACGTGCATGGTTTAGCATGGAGAGGGGTATTATAAGGGTCTTATAGAATTTGTATGACCCCCATAGAGGTACTGGAGGAATGCATGGACGTCCTATCCCTGTGGATACTAAGGTATAAATAGCCCTCACTATACTTGCCATGGGGACCTTCCACAGACAGACTGGGGATGCACTGGGTATCTCTGAGGCTTCTGTTTCAAGGGCAATGCAGCAGTTCTTGGATGTACTCTTGGCAAGTGTAGATCAGTGCATCTGTTTCCCGGTATCACCTTAGGACTGAGCCGGGACTGTGCATTTCTTTTATGGGGTGGCACATTTCCCCGAGGTACTCACTGTAATAAATTGCACCCATGTTGCAGTTAGGGCCCCTTATGGTCCATGGTGTGAGGGGGTGCTACAGTTAGAAGGGCTACCTTTCCATCTGTTACCAGGTAGCATGTGATGCATGGGGGTGCATCGCCAATGTCTCTGCCCAGCATCCTGGCAGTACACACAATTTCCATGACTGGCATACTAGCTCACTCTGCCACCTCTTCTTGCATGGTATGATGTCCAGTGGTCTTGTTGGTAAGAGGAAATATATTTTACTTTCTATTTTATTTAAGAAGTTACTCATGGTGAAATGTATTGCTGAATACTAAACCACTTTTCCTTTGTTTTATCTCATTCTCTTTTCTCTCTCTTTTTAGTCTTTTGGGAGATGCTGGATAGCCTCTGGAGCCATGACTCATGACACCAGTCAGAAAGTGCAACAGAAGAGACCTACAGCACATCCCTGTCCCAGACCCATATTGTCATCTAGACAGCCTTTGGCCTCCTGAAGAGTCATTTCTGGTGCCTAGATGAGTTGTGGGTGGTCCTCAGAATGATCCACCTACTGTGTGCAGGATGTTTACTGCATGTCACATTTTGCACAACATGTTCATGTGCCAGTCTAGTGGTGAAGTGACCCATGCTGTCACTGCAGCTCCCACTTCCAGTCCTACTACCACCGATAATGACCAGGTGGCAGCAGTACTAAAATACCTCATTCAGCAGGCTCCTGCATGGTGTATGGCTGCAGAGGTAAAGAGGTGGTATCAAGTCCAGAACTATGGGCCATGTCATTCAGGTTAGTGTTTCCTTTCTTGTAAAAAAACACATAGAGGATAAGTGATGAATGCAGTAATATCTGTGAGCTATGCTTTGTGGTGCATGGTCTACTGTCACTGTTCACATATTTCCTCTCATCTTTAAATATTGTTTTTGCATTGGGAAAAGGTACTGATATTATTGTTTACAAAACTCATGCCTGAGTGCTCAGTTATGTTGCTGCAAACAAATCCCTTAAGTTCTGCTGAAATGTTGTAGTCCTAGATTAGTAGTCGTTTGGTCTAAGGGCCTAATAGCAAAATGCATATATTAACAAGATTATCCTGAAAACAAAACTGCTTATAGGTTAGCACTAAACTAAGTGCCCTTATGGGCCATTTGAAGCATAGCCAGTTACCTCATGGAAAAGTCAAACCCTGCACATTGTGCTTGCAAGGTAAACACCTTATCCATTATGCCAGTTTCTCCACCCTTATGCCAACTCTTCTTTTACACTCATATACACATTGCTGCCTTTCAGAGTTCTGTAAAAGTATACACTTTACTACATTACAGAACTGAACCAATTAAATATTTTCCAGTTAACCTCAGTAATTCATTCCATGTTCTGCTTTTAAAGCACCAACTTCTAGTACCATTCAGTGCAAGATTAGGAGGCAAAGAAACTAAGCCTTCTTATATTCCTCCAGAAATTATGTCGCCCCTCTTTCAACAAGTTGCCCCTTAAAAATCAAAGCTGTTATAGTATTCTGTTAATTCTTTACTGTCCTAATATCTGTGTAATCCTAAGTGTTAGAGAGTGAACTGAACTCTATACGACTGCCTGCTGAAACTCGTAAGGCATCATGTAAATAAAAATCACATTTTTAACTGTTTTTCACAATAAGCTATAAAGAGTCGGTTTTCCTAAATATATACATAAAGAATTTCCTCATCTGGTGTTTCTTTTAGTAAAAATTGGTAATTTAGTACTTAAAATTAATTCATACCTTGCAGTTGAATGAAACCATATCACATCATATTGTTTTTATATTGTGCAATATTTTCTTAGTTTAAAGTATGTTGTCTGCTGAGGTACTGCACATCAGATTATTTTATTTTGCCCTACACAATAATTTGTGGCCTTAGAAACAAAAAATATCATCATTTGTGCACTGGTGACGGTGAAGTAGTAAGAGCGTTAGTTTACACTGCGGGGTTTTTATTTTAGTCTGCAACTTTTTATTACTGTTTCCCTGAAAAGTTGTGCATTACTACTTTTAGGTTTTAGGTAACTGCCTGCTGTGACAACATCAGTGCATACAGCATTAATGGCGTTAATCACTGCAATCTTATACTATGGCATACATCTTTCTTTCCATAGTTTAATGAGGTTTTATAAGTAGTATTATTACAGGAATGGAATGCATACAGTTACAATGTGTCCTGTGTTCCCCCACCCCTTTTTATTTAAATAACTTATTCCTCTTCAACTTAAACATTCACCCATGTTTGTTAAGGTCAAAGTGTAACTAAGCTATGGACAGGATCATTATGGAACTCATAAACAAAGACATTGGGGACCTACAGACATTGGATCCTACCCAATTTGGCTTTGTCAAGGGCAGATCCTGCCTTTTGAACTTGGTCGACTTTTTTGAAACAGTCACTAAGGCCATTGATGAGGGCAAGGCAGTTCACACAGCCTACCTTGACCTTGCAAAAGCCTTTGACACAATACCCCACTCGAGCATCATAGACAAACTCACCAGCTTAAATGTAAACCCATATGTCACAAGATGGGTTGCAAACTGGCTCAAGGACAGAACCCACAGGGTCAGAGTTGCTGGAGCTATGTCAGACTCTAAGCCAGTCACAAGCGGTGTCCCACAGGGCTCAGTCCTGGGACCCCTCTTGTTCGGCATTTATTTTTCCAAGGTACAGGCAAACATAGGAGGATTGTGGCTGACAAAGTTCGCAGATGACTGCAAACTGGGCGCCATAATTGATACTCCAGCGGACACAAACATCCTTCAGAGAGGCCTCATAGAAATGGATAATTGGTGCCAGAGCCATGGCCTTAAGCTGAACGCCAAGAAATGTATAGTCATATCCTTTGGGAAAAACAAGGTAACAAATTACCACATAGGCGGTAATCCATTAACGGAAGAGGTAATCAGGGACCTAGGGACCCAGGTTGACAGTAACCTCTCATTTGACACTCACATTGCCAAAGTGGTTAGGAAGACCTTCTATATTGCCCACCTTATCATGAAGGGTTTCACATCTAGATCAAGAGAGGTCATTGTGCCTCTGTACTCTTCTCTTATCAGGCCAATGATTGAGTACAATGCCCCATTTGGGATGTATCTCACCCGACACCTGCAGCAGTTGGAAAGACCCCAAAAGTTCCTCACCAAGAGGATAAAGGGTCTTAAACATATGTCATATGCTGCCCGACTGAAAAAACCCCAGCTCTATTCAGTCGCATACTGCCTACTCAGAGGTGATCTGTGCCTGACGTACAAGGCCATGTCCAATCCTGAATTAATGGACATGCTCCACCTCAGAAAATCCAAATCCATCAGAGCCACGAGAACAAATTACTTAAACCTCAACACAGAAATAAATAGAACATGCTGGAGGGACAGATTCATAACCCAGTGGCTCCCTATACTCTGGAACAGAATCCCAGTCCATGTTAGGCAGAGCCCCTCTCTGACTCTATTCAAGAGAAATCTCGACGAGTGGATGGGAGATCATAAGTTTACCCCGGGGGTCATCTCTGTGTCACTACTAGACAGAGGTATAGTAAACTAAACCCTAAAAGGGCGTAGTATTCTCATCCTAAGGGGTGGTGTAAGCCACATACACTCTGGCTAGGCTTATAAATGCCCTAAGGCAGATAGCCTAGTACGAACCTATGAACCTATGAACAGAAATGTCACACTTGATTCACAGTAGGGCAAGGTCAAATGTGTCATACACATCTTCTAAAGGCAGTGCAAGTGGTTTTGAAGAGGGGTCGTCATGAGAGCTGGATGGTGAGTTGGTCTGATTTCATGACCTACCTGATGCAGGTGATCCTGCAGACACTGATCTGGCAGTTCTGTGGCACCACGATCAGGACTTTGAAGGAGGATTCTGTGACACAGAGATGAGCGCTGACATGGCCTACATGAAATCTGTTCTGCTTGTTCATTCCAACTAATTACAGTGCTTTCTTGAGAAGCATATACAGTCTCATGATCTGCTGCCAGCTGTCCTCTTCCCTTTGGAGGACTAACTCCTGCTTGAGTCCAGTAAGTCCTACCTAGTATAGAAATGGAAGTGTCCATGGCAGATGCTTGGTGTGCTACCCTACTAAGCATCAGTGTGATCATGGAATTATCCCTACTCTCTGCCATTTCCAAATAGTGATGGAAATCGTCATATACACATCGGAAGGTTCCAACCATTTCCAGCTGACTGTCTGTGGCAGTGCTCTGAGATCTAACAATCATGGCACAATTGCTGCTGGGCAGCTAATGCTTTATGTGTTTTCTGGGGTAGTTGTAACAAAGTCCTGTGCCTGGCTACCCATTGTAAAAGTGTCATTGTGGACACTGATACCTCCGAATGTCTGCCGTCATTCTCAAAATGTTCATCTGGGTTAGGAGATACTGGTGCAGAGGTGCAGATGTTTTCCTCCTGTACAACAGTAAGTTAATATCAGCATGTGCTTGACTTTGTGATACAGTGTCACTTCCTGCAGAGTTACTAATGTTGTTGAGTGTGAGATATTCCCATTAAATATGGAGACTGATGGCCACTTTGCTCAAGATGCCTAATAAATAAAACTACGTCATCATTATCATCATCATTACCTCATAAATATAACTATGTTATCATCATCATCATCATTATCATTACCTTATAAATATAATTATGTTATCATCATCATCATCATCATTACCTCATAAATATAAGTATGTTATCATCATCATCATCATCATCATCATCATCATCACCTCATAAATATAACTATATAATCATCATCATCATTACAGCATAAATATAACTATGTTATCATCATCATCATCATCATCATTATCATTACCTCATAAATATAACTATGTAATCATCATCATCATCATCATTACCTCATAAATATAACTATGTAATCATCATCATCATCATCATCATCATTACCTCATAAATATAACTATGTAATCATCATCATCATTACCTCATAAATATAACTATGTAATCATCATCATCATTACCTCATAAATATAACTATGTAATCATCATCATCATCATTACCTCATAAATATAACTATGTAATCATCATCATCATTACCTCATAACTATAACTATGTAATCATCATCATCATTACCTCATAAATATAATTATGTTATCATCATTATCATCATCATCATTACCTCATAAATATAACTATGTTATCATCATCATCATCATCATTACCTCATAAATATAACTATGTAATCATCATCATCATTACCTCATAAATATAACTATGTTATCATCATCATCATCATCATCATTACCTCATAAATATAACTATGTTATCATCATCATCATCATCATTACCTCATAATTATAACTATGTAATCATCATCATCATTACCTCATAAATATAACTATGTTATCATCATCATCATTACCTCATAAATATAACTATGTAATCATCATCATCATTACCTCATAAATATAACTATGTAATCATCATCATCATCATCATTACCTCATAAATATAACTATGTTATCATCACCATCAACATCATCATTACCTCATAAATATAACTATGTTATCATCACCATCAACATCATCATTACCTCATAAATATAACTATGTTATCATCATCATTATCATTACCTCATAAATATAACTATGTAATCATCATCATCATCATTACCTCATAAATATAACTATGTTATCATCATCATCATCATCATTACCTCATAAATATAACTATGTAATCATCATCATCATCATCATTACCTCATAAATATAACTATGTAATCATCATCATCATTACCTCATAAATATAACTATGTAATCATCATCATCATCATTATCATTACCTCATAAATATAACTATGTAATCATCATCATCATTACCTCATAAATATAACTATGTAATCATCATCATCATTACCTCATAAATATAACTATGTTATCATCATCATCATCATTACCTCATAAATATAACTATGTAATCATCATCATCATCATTACCTCATAAATATAACTATGTAATCATCATCATCATTACCTCATAAATATAACTATGTAATCATCATCATCATTACCTCATAAATATAACTATGTAATCATCATCATCATCATTACCTCATAAATATAACTATGTAATCATCATCATCATCATCATCATTACCTCATAAATATAACTATGTAATCATCATCATCATTACCTCATAAATATAACTATGTAATCATCATCATCATCATCATTACCTCATAAATATAACTATGTAATCATCATCATCATTACAGCATAAATATAACTGTTATCATCATCATCATCATTACCTCATAAATATAACTATGTAATCATCATCATCATCATTACCTCATAAATATAACTATGTTATCATCATCATCATTACCTCATAAATATAACTATGTAATCCTCATCATCATTGCAGCATAAATATGACTATGTAATCATCATCATCATTATCATTACCTCATAAATATGACTATGTAATCATCATCATCATTACCTCATAAATATAACCATGTAATCATCATCATCATTACAGCATAAATATAACTATGTTATCATCATCATCATCATCATTACCTCATAAACATAAATATGTAATCATCATCATTACCTCATAAATACAACTACGTTATCATCATCATCATCATCATCTTCAACAGTCATTCTGCTGCTATCTTCCAAATTTATTTGTACAGTGGAACTGTTTATGTCTACTGCTGATCCAATAAGGAATTATTTGTAAACATTACTAATAAAGAAATAGATGCCGTGGTCCTTTAGTTTGATTCTCGGCTGGAGTTCCTTCTGTGCAGAGTCTGCTTGTCCTCCCTGTGGCTGCGTGAACTGTAAAAGACATGCAGGTAGGTGGGTGTGCCTTCCGTGAAGGTTGGGTGTCGGGCTGGTAACTTGGCACCATAAAAAAAAACACTGCCAATCATTAACAGACAGGTGATCCACTGTGGTGACCACTAACCAGGAAAAGCTGAAAGACATTGCTTTTTAATAATAAAGAAATAGTATACATTACTGTATGCTTATTAAGGAGGTGTGGGGGACAATTACCATGTACACTGTTCATTCTGTGTAGATGTAGAAGGATCACCTATTAATAGTAATTGTCATGTGTTTCATGTAATCATTCCATGTCAGTATTCACTTAGTTGTATAAGTATAAGTTACTGTTTTTAAACCAACGTTCCTGAGCAGACAAGTGTTGCTGCTGCTGCAGACATCAGTAATAGCCAGTGTCCACACCAGCTCTGATTATTCCAGTGCCATCATTGTCTGTGTCATAGTCACACCATGGATGTAGAGGAGGTATTATTGTTAATGGGATTACTGATGGATGCCACCCCCCACCTGCACTGGTACAGACAATTACATTCTGCCTCGCCTTCCTTCTAGCATGTTCTACCATATCATCTTCCTGCACTGTATTAATGTGCAGTTTCTTCCAGCAACTGCCTCAATGTCCAGGACAACTTGATTCCAGGCTTTTCTCTTCTCAGCTTGTTTGGGTCCCCCTTTACCAAATAGACATTTACTGTATGCCCTAAAGGCTGCCATTGAGGATGCTGTTTTCCTCATAGCTACAGCTGACCTTTCTCTGCCTTGATCCATTGTTCTGCATCACTACTGCACATGAAAAAAAAAATGCCACAGTCATACACAAAAAACTTTTGATATGATCATCAGTTTAAATAATACAACAATGACACTATGCCTGTTGTCCTTATAAAAAGTAGGTGGCACAAACCCCGTAGTTATATATACATGCAAAATCTTAGTCCAGCAAAGTAAAGTTTTGTTATTATAATGATAGCACTTTCATAAATACATTCACAACAGTAAAACAATTAGTTTAACAGTTTCCGCCTTTCCCTAGCCCCTGCTACTGTCTTATATTCATAATTCTGTCATTTTTCATGAAAGCATTTCATGTAAATTCAGGTCCATTTACATGCTTTGTAAGCAGATTAGGCCCTTTTACATTTAGCTCTATGAATTGCAGTGGTACATGAAGGTCTAAGGCCACTTTTTCATATAACTAATTCTCAGCTACTTGTGAACATGGCCAGGGGTTAACTCAAACCCACTAGGCGCAGAAACTGAGTCCTTAGCACTTCCCAGCATGCCCCAGAAGTGTCCAGATAGCCTCAGATATGTTCAAAGCTGAATAAATTTAGAAAAAACAAGAATCTAGGGTACAAGCACATTATCCTTTATGGACTGCCTTAAAGCCTTTATACGTGGTCTCCTACTGTTTACTGAGAGGTGATCTATGCCTGACATACAAAGATACAAGGCATACCCAGATCCCGCTCTGATGGAATTTTTGCACATTTGAAAAATGAACAGTATCTGAACCACTAGATCCAAGGATTTAATTTTTGCTTGCAACATAAATAGAACATGTTGGTGAAACAGATATGTGTCTCAAAGGATCCCCATGCTCTGGAAGAGATTCCCCATTCATGTGAAGCAGGGACCATCACTAACCATTTTTAAGCATAACCTTGACCAATGTATAGGAAATTAGAAATTCACCAGGGTCTGTACCTCATGCCTCTGATGGGCAGAGACAGACAGTAGCTATGGCCAAACTAACATACCTCCCCATATAAACTTTAAAACCTTCCTAACTAACATACACTCTCCTAATAAATGCCATGATACACAGGGACACAACTGGGTTGGATTCCACAGCTAGGCTTATGAAGGTCCTGGCGGTTGTTCGCCTAGTATATGCCTATAAACCTATGAACCTATGAACAGAATATGTTGTAAGGTAGAAAAGTGATTTCACTTGAAATGCACACACTGCAGTACAGTGATCTTTGAAAACGCAGCCTAACCCATAAACTACAATGAAAATTATCCTTGTTAGCCCATTTAATGTGACTACAGAACTTAATATTTATGGTTCAGATTTGGAACATAAAGGGAATCAACTTAAATAATTGTGTTACACATATGTGTTTATACTACATACCTGTTGTGGAGTAAGCTTGAAGTAAAATGTTTCATTTAAAAACATTACATTAGTAAAATGTATAATTCAATTAAAATACTAAATTGTAAAACATAGTGAAAGGCAAAATATGTTATGTTTTAGCTAATTTTGAAATATTACAAGAGCTCAGCCATTTATACTTAACTGGACATTTTAACAAAAAAGACACACTAAAATGGTATCTGTGTATATAAGTACACAGACACACACACACACACACACACACACACACACACACACACACACACACACACACACACACACACACATACACATTCTTGAGCACTGCCCAACTCTTTTTGAAGTTTATATTTCAGATGGATGTTTAGTATCCAATATAAAAGGTAATACCAGCCGATAGGAATGAAGCGCAAACTTCACAGCATACAAATAAATATTATAAGACAAAGATTTATTTTTCTGAAGAAGTTCCAAGACTAAACTAATAAATCATTTTTTGGATTTATTTGTATGCCGTGGAGTTTGTGCTTCATTCCTATTACTACTAATGTAGTTGACTTGTTCCTAGTGTTATTTGGTTCTATAACAGTTGCCCTGTACTGCATTTGGTTCAATATCAAAAGTCATGCAGTAAATGCAAAACATGGGCAGGAATACTGGTCTTTATTTATGTATTTATTTTTTGTTTGAGCTGTTGCCCAGTTAGCCTGAAGTATAGGTTTAATTTTTCAAGGCAAAATAGAAATATTCTCCCACATATTGAGTCATTTTGAAGCAAACTTCATTTGTACTATGTGGGACTTTTTCTTTTGTGAGCTGGCATTCAGTTCACAGATCATATAGCAGTCACATCACAAGAAAGTGGGAGTGATGTTACCTTTTCTGTTGTCCTTTTGTAAGATAATTCATCTTTGGTGGAGTCAGCTCATAAAACGAATAGTGACAGCTGTAAGTTTCTTCATTTACTAAATTCAGATGGAATTTCTGTTGTTGTCTTTAGCTGTTATGAATGTCAAGCCTGAACTTTTATCTCTCACATTTCATCTCTCTGGCATACTGTCTTTGTTTCCTGCTAAATTTGTAGATTTCCATTTATCCCTAATCAAGGTGATTCCACTACCTTGTGTGTTCACTCTGCTACCCTACCTCAGCCACTGCAAAAAAAAAAAAGTATATATATATATATATATATATATATATATATATATATATATGTGTATAAAATGTTTTTTTTTTCATTTCCATCCGAGGTTTATTTATTTTACTTCTTGATTTATTTGTTACACAGGTAGTTGGACTTGTTTAGAGAGCCTTTTCATCCATTACACAGGCCAAAAACAACGATAAACAGCCTGCATAAAATTTCATACAAAAAAGATTATTAATAATAATAATAATAATAATAATAATAATAATAGTACCCATTTGTTAACTAGGTAGACACACAGAACACACAATTCCTTTATAAGAGTAATAAAGGAGCAATGTCCATTTAAGCCACTTGGCACTGAGGGCTGAGGGAATCAAACCCTGTACCACAGGAACTACAGATTTAGATTACATTAGCGTATGTAAAACATTAACACTGACTGAAACTGCTGCATATGAAGGACCACAGAAGTCAGTCAACTAAAACACAGAATAAAACAGAAGAGCTAAAGAGGACATCACATTAATACATCAGACAGCATCTCTAAAGCACTTGAAGTCTTATTGCCATCTCCCCATTGTTTAGTGGTCAAGGTGGTACCAGGAAACCCACTCCTGGTACCAGTAAGTAATAGCCACATACTGAAATACCAAGCTTTCAGATAACTCGCAGTACATATGTTGCCAAAAGTTCAGTGCAATACATTGTCATGCAACCAATGTTTATTTTTCACTTCATCAATCAAATGTATTTTTATTTAAACCCATTTATACCGAGCATATTTTAAACATTGTCTCTGTTCTTCACCCTTTTTTATTATACCTTATTATACAAACAGCTCATACGCTGTAAAGGCCATTTCTTTAATACTAAACAGCATTACATATTCTATCTTATCTGCAGATACTCTAGTTGCATTAAAAAGCTTATTAGAGTAGAATGACTTTTTCATACCTGTGTTGTTTTGATATACGTCTCTAATGTTAGGCTTCAAATGAAGATTTGCTAAGGATGCCAATTTCATTTACATGCCGTTGACTGAACAGGATATGTTGTAAGATGCAAAAGTGATTTCCCTTGTAATGCACGTACTACAGTGCGGTGATCTTTGAAAATGCAGCCTAACCCATACACGACAATGACAACTATCACAGCTAAAGTGTTTAATGTGACTACAAAACTTGATATTTTTGTTCACATTTTGGAATATATATAAAGGGAATTAAATTAAATAATTGTGTTACATATATATGTTATACTGTATACATGTTGTGGAGTATAGCTGAGGTAAACTGTTTCACTTAAAAACATTAAATTATTGAAATGCATAATTTAATTAAAATATTAAATTGTAAAACATAGTTAAAGATAAAATATTTTATGTTTTCTCAAAGTCTGAAATAGTGTAAGATCCAGAGTGTGTTTTGGATATAACAGAGGCTCTTCATGGGAATTGTTGCAAGATCTTTTTGGAATCAAGGCATGTATGGGGTGTGTAACACAAAATTAATTTTAAACAATGTGTTATGCACAGTACAGCTATAATTGTAATGAAATCCATTGTCCTGTATGCATGATGTGTTATATTCTGGATCACAGTTACCTATCATGTATTATGTTTACAATAACATGACAGTTTTTGACAGAGGGATAAGATCGGATTTGATTTTTACTTGCGTAGCTTCTGTCCTGAATAAATGAGTATATAACACTTCATGGAAGAAAAATTAATAAATCTGTATGAAACATTTAATAGTCATTACATCAGCTCTCTACATGTATACAGAACTATTCTGGTCATAAACCCAAAACCACAATGTAAGCAAATTACTTTGCAACCAGACTTATATTCCTTTGTAGCTCCAAAAT